>NC_091060.1:148204804-148262994 GCF_000393655.2 Nicotiana sylvestris
CCTCGAATCTCGTGGTTCTAGCACGGTCGCTTAAATTGTTATAATGGCTAAATATCTGATTTAAATACATGTTGTGACTTATGTGCTTTTATTAAGTTTAAACTGCTTTTATTATTATCATTTATTTTTATAGAATTGCAACGTCGTGAAAATGCATCTCGAACCACGTCACAATCAATGCACCCGTAGTTGTTAACACATTTCGACTCCGTTGAGATTTGAATTTGGGTCACATAAATGCGCACCCGAATTTAAGAATGTAATTTAATTAAACCGTGCCTAAAGAGTCTAACGTGTCATTATCCTTGGGGAAGGCAGTGAGATTCACTAAACAGTCCATCCCAAACTCTAAGTATTTATTATGGTTAATTATTGAGGGCCTCGCAATTTGCATTTTTATTTGGCGAGGCTCATCTCATTATTTTAGAAGGATATCCTAAAGTGACTACATTTCTATTACGTTTGTCTCTAAAAAATAAAAGAAAGAAGATACCAAACTTACTTGTTTAAACAAATACATACTGAATCTTTACTATGTTTGCCGAATCCGAATTTTGTTTGATTACCCGATTGATTGTTTATGAGATGAGAGTTACCTCATGCCTTGTCTTCATCGAGTGAATACACTTGTTAATTTACTAAGTGAGATTTCAAGCAAACTAATAACATATACTAAACTTATGTTAACGACCTCCAAGTTTGAATTTTAAAACTAGCCTATTTGGACTGGATAAATGAAATCGACTGTTTATTAGGAAAACTACTACTAATTGAACTCAAAAATGCCTACTAGTTTTCCTCAAAAGTCATCGCATTATTTCGAAACAGTGAATCTATACCGAAGCCCATATAGAACCTATATCGGGACAAGTAATCTGACAAGAGAGTTGGCGTACATGGCCAAACTTTTAACGTAACCGCATGAGGGTTTGTTTGGGATACATTTATCCTGGACCAAATACAACAGATTTGACAATTCAGTGGTCTAGACAAAATACATACAGATGCTTGCCATGATTTTATGTTATACTGTCATAACTAAATCAAGACCCAATGATTATATACATTAAAACACACCTGATCTAACAAACAATGCTATCTAATAGTTCCTCTCAAACAGAATGTATGTTAATTTATACAGAGCAATTGCAGTTGGAACGAACTTAAACAAATGCAGGCCAACTACCATTCAACCTATGGCCATGTTTTGAACATAGGTATTGTGAAGTAATCAACATTCATTTCTTTTATTTCTGCTTCAAAGCTTCAAGCTTTCAACAACAAATAGTTTTAGAAGTGTGTACCTGGAAGTGTTTACAGCTGAAGAAGAAGAGAAGTCAGCAGAGTAACAATAGGAGCAACACCAAACAGCAGCAGTAACAACAGGTAACAAACAAGACAGTGGAAATAGAAACCCCAGATAGACCAAACTTCAGGAAATAAACCAATGCAAACCACAACCAGTGAACTCAGTTTAAACTTGGAAGGATCAGAATCGATTGAACAAGTAGAAGAACAAATGAAATCCAGACAACAATGTGAAGAAACAGTTCCTGATTTTTTCTATATCTTTTTTCTCTTGTATATGTGTCTGTATCTCCTCTTTTGTGATCCCTCTATCTCTCTATGTATCTCTTTTGAATAATCCAAAGAAAACCAGTCTAAATTTTCAGTCCAGAAATCTCTCTGTCTTTTCAGTTCTTCTATCTATTCTGAAAATCCCAGCCCCCAGTACAGTCTGAGTTCCCTATGTGTGTCTGTGTGTGTGTATCTCTCAATGTGTATCACCCTTCTTTCAAAAAAATTTCCTCCTCCTTTCAAAAAAATTTCCTCCTTTTCTTATAAGCCTAAAACTCAGCCCTTTAACAGCCTGTTCATCAATCAGAAAACCCCTCCCATGTGTTGTTTTCTTTTCAGTTTCCACTTACTATTTAAATAAAAACACACCCCCCATGATATTCCCTGGCAGACTTACCTTTTAAGTAAGGTTTATTATTTCTGAACTAAAGCAGAATATGGGCAGCAGAATATAATCTGACAGCATATGCTGTCAAACTATTTTAAACTTAACAAAGGCCTTTATGCAGAACACATGTTGGGAACAAATGCACATATTGTGCACAAGTGCACATGTTGTGCACAAGTGCACATGTTGTGCACAAGTGCACATGTTGTGCACAAGTGCACATGCCCTCCAATTCAGACTGTAACTAAACAAAACCATTCCTTTTACATTTCTGATTCAAATTAACAACTATAAGTAACTAAACTCAGTTCCTAATTGATTCAGGCAATGCTTAACAGAAGCAGGTCAATTTGTTATTGTTCAGACAGCTGAAACTAATTGACGACATATGTCGACTCGACCATATTAATCATAACATATACAATCGAAACCATGATCAGAAATCTAACAGTATTAACAAAGGGTTTCAGATTGCAATGTCAAAACAACAGACGACCTCGGGGACTGATTAATCGAGCAGTTTCAAATTCCATTGACTATACAGTTTACCCACACACACATTACCAGTAAATGAAAGAAAGATTCAATCAAAACAGAGATGGACAGAAACAGTTGATAAAAATTTTTAAGGACACAAATTAAACAAACAACTGGACACACAAACAGACATTCAAATACAACAGACAAAACGAACTGATAAAGAAAAACAAAAATTACCTCGAAACTTGAAGAAATCAAAAAACCTTGTCTTGGATTCAAACAGATCTTTCTTGGGGTTGAACGGACTTTAATCGAAGTGTTTCTCAAATAAGAAACACTTCGATTAGGGTCCATTAGACCCTAATCACTTGGCTCAAACAGACACGGATCAGTCACGAGGAAACCTAGGGTTCTTAGAGGGCAGATTTGGGTTTTGGGTTTCCTTGGTTAGATTCGGACCAAACCAAGCATGGTTTGGTCACGAGGGAGGTCCGGGGACTGCCTGGTGTGAAACTGGGGCAGATCTGTGTAAGTCAGGTTCCGACTCGAATCCTCAAATGAAGATTCGAGAAGGTGGGAGGGGATTTGAGCTAAGTGGTTGATGGATTTGGGTTCAGGGTGGTGAGGTGCATCTATGGTGTTAAGGTGGAGGTCACCGGCGTTCATGCGCCGGCTTTCATGGTGAATGTGCACAGGGGCGGCTAGGGTTTGGGGATTGAGGTCTGTGGAGGGGATGACTGAGGCAGGGGTCTTGGATAGGGGGCAGGGTATGATACGAGGCTTCTTATACGGGGTGAATGATCGTGTCTGGGCCGTTGGATTGAACGCGATCAACGGCCTGGATCTGAAGGTCTAACTGAAACGATGTCATTTAGCTTACTAGGGGTTGGGTTGGTCCGGGTGAGACGGGTCGGATCTGTTCGTGGGTACGGGGTGTGTGATTTTAGCCGTTGATCATTCTGAGATCAACGGCTCAGATCAGACCATGCCAAAACGATGTCGTTTGGAAGCTCCTGAGGTCAGCTGGTCTGGACCTGGGCAAACACACGTTCTGGGCTTGATTTTGGGCCTCAGATTAAAATGAAAACAGGCCCAAATTTGATTTCAACCCAATTCTGCACTCTTTTTTTATATATTTTTTTTATTTTAAAACAAAACCTAATTAAACCAAATTAAAATTCATTAATCAAACACTTAATACACTCATTTACACACATATATTAAAATATTTAAAGTAGGTAAAATCAAACAAAACAATAATCACGGACAAAGATGCATATTTATGATTTTCCATTTAATAACCGGATTACGGTTCAAACTACGCATGGCACACATTTTTTGTACTTTGTTTTAATAAAAATAAAAATGGGCCAAAATCATAAATAGTTGACAAAGTGCCACGTAAAAATCCAGAAATTGTACAGCAAGACCAATTGCTATTATTTTCGTTTCTTTTTGGAGTGATTGTCGCGAAAACAAAAATCACGTGCTCACAGCTGCCCCTCTTTATTCGAAAACACGAAGAGTTTTCGTGCAAAGATAAAGTGAGCGGATATGAGCGATTTTTGCCTATGGAACTACTCCGTGTGAAGCATGTTTTGAAAGATCTGACCGAATCTTGCTTCAGAGATTTCCTACATATCCTGGGCTAAATAGGAATCAGGTCAATGTAGTTCGGAAAGTTTTGGCAGCTGGGACTACCATGGGATTGCAATGTTTGCTGTTACTGCTGTTGCTGTTGTCACCGTTGCTTTACTGACCGCCTTATTACAACCAAAGAAAAGTTGGAACTGAACTAAATACTTATATGCATGTCAACTGCTAGTTACAAGATTTCTATCTATGATTCTTTTGCGACTTGATCTTGGGTCTTAGCTGATTTTGCTTGGAGACTTCGATCCGAATCTTGATGCTTGCGAGTTGTAGGTGCTTGTTCAATCTCTGGGATACTGAGTGAGACGCGACTGGCAGAGTTCGGGACCTTAATCAAATCTTGGAGCAATCCGCCTTCCATTCTCTCCGGTATCTCGGGACATCTTCTTTTGTCTTTTCTCCTTTTATTCCAAGTTGAGACTCATCTCGTGGGTCATTTCGATCTGTGTGGCTCGAGGTTAGACCTGCGGGGAAGAACAAACGAACGAAATTTTCTGCCCCAGTTTCACTAGGAAAATTTCGTGAATTATTTGCCAGGAAGTTCATAAAATTGATGAAAGAGGATATGAATGCTCAGTTCAGGGTTGAAGCCCTAATACCGACTAGCTGGAGAGAAGTTCAATTTAGAGTTGAAACTCTAATGCTGACCAACTGGGGAAAAGTTCCGTTTAGGGTTTAAAACCCTAATGCTGACTAAAAGGAAAAGTTCAGTTTAGGGTTTAAAACCCTAATACTGACTGGCTGGAAAAGTTCAGTTTAGGGTTTAAAACCCTAATGCTGACTAAATGGAAAAAGTTCAGTTTAGGGTTTAAAACCCTAATGCTGACTGAATGGAAAAGTTCAGTTTAGGGTTTAAACCCTAATGCTGACTGAAAGGAAAAGTTCAGTTTAGGGTTTAAAACCCTAATGCTGACTGAATGGAAAAGTTCAGTTTAGGGTTTAAAACCCTAATACTGACTGGCTGGAAAAAGTTCAGTTTAGGGTTTAAAACCCTAATGCTGACTAAATGGAAAAAGTTCAGTTTAGGGTTTAAAACCCTAATGCTGACTGAATGGAAAAGTTCAGTTTAGGGTTTAAAACCCTAATGCTGACTGAATGGAAAAGTTCAGTTTAGGGTTTAAAACCCTAATGCTGACTAAATGGAAAAGTTCAGTTTAGGGTTTAAAACCCTAATGCTGACTAAATGGAAAAAGTTCAGTTTAGGGTTTAAAACCCTAATGCTGACTGAATGGAAAAGTTCAGTTTAGGGTTTAAAACTCTAATGCTGACTAAATGGAAAAAGTTCAGTTTAGGGTTTAAAACCCTAATGCTGACTGAATGGAAAAAGTTCAGTTTAGGGTTTAAAACCCTAATGCTGACTGAATGGAAAAGTTCATTTAGGGTTTAAAACCCTAATGCTGACTAAATGGAAAAAGTTCAGTTTAGGGTTTAAGACCCTAATGCTGACTGAATGGAAAAGTTCAGTTTAGGGTTTAAAACCCTAATGCTGACTGAATGGAAAAAGTTCAGTTTAGGGTTTAAAACCCTAATGCTGACTAAATGGAAAAGTTCAGTTTAGGGTTTAAAACCCTAATACTGACTGAATGGAAAAATTCAGTTTAGGGTTTAAAACCCTAATGCTGACTAAAGGAAAGAGTTCAGTTTAGGGTTTAAAACCCTAATGCTGACTGAATGGAAAAATTCAGTTTAGGGTTTAAAACCCTAATGCTGACTACAGGAAAGAGTTCAGTTTAGGGTTTAAAACCCTAATGCTGACTAAATGGGGAAAGTTCAGTTTAGGGTTTAAAACCCTAATGCTGACTGAATGGAAAAGTTCAGTTTAGGGTTTAAAACCCTAATGCTGACTAAATGGGGAAAGTTCAGTTTAGGGTTTAAAACCCTAATGCTGACTGAACGGAAAAGTTCAGTTTAGGGTTTAAAACCCTAATGCTGACTGAATGTAAAAATTCAGTTTAGGGTTTAAAACTCAAATGCTGACTAAATGGAAAAAGTTCAGTTTAGGGTTTAAAACCCTAATGCTGACTGAATGGAAAAAGTTCAGTTTAGGGTTTAAAACCCTAATGCTGACTGAATGGAAAAGTTCAGTTTAGGGTTTAAAACCTTAATGCTGACTAAATGGAAAAGTTCAGTTTAGGGTTTAAAACCCTAATGCTGACTAAATGGAAAAAGTTCAGTTTAGGGTTTAAAACCCTAATGCTGTCTGAATGGAAAAGTTCAGTTTAGGGTTTAAAACCCTAATACTGACTGGCTGGAAAAGTTCAGTTTAGAGTTTAAAACCCTAATGCTGACTAAATAGAAAAAGTTCAGTTTAGGGTTTAAGACCCTAATGCTGACTGAATGGAAAAGTTCAGTTTAGGGTTTAAAACCATAATGCTGACTGAATGGAAAAGTTCAGTTTAGGGTTTAAAACCCTAATGCTGACTAAATGAAAAAGTTCAGTTTAGGGTTTAAATCCCTAATACTGACTAAATGGAAAAGTTCAGTTTAGGGTTTAAAACCTAATACTGACTGAATGGAAAAATTCAGTTTAGGGTTTAAAACCCTAATATTGACTGGCTGGAAAAGTTCAGTTTAGGGTTTAAAACCCTAATGCTGACTAAATGGAAAAAGTTCAATTTAGGGTTTAAAACCCTAATGCTGACTGAATGGAAAAGTTCAGTTTAGGGTTTAAAACCCTAATGCTGACTGAATGGAAAAGTTCAGTTTAGGGTTTAAAACCCTAATGTTGACTGAATGGAAAAGTTCAGTTTAGAGTTTAAAACCCTAATGCTGACTAAAAGGAAAAAGTTCAGTTTAGGGTTTAAAACCCTAATGCTGACTGAATGGAAAAGTTCAGTTTAGGGTTTAAAACTCTAATGCTGACTAGCTGGAAAAAGTTCAGTTTAGGGTTTAAAACCCTAATGCTGACTGAATGGAAAAAGTTCAGTTTAGGATTTAAAACCCTAATGCTGACTGAATGGAAAAGTTCAGTTTAGGGTTTAAAACCCTAAACTGACTGGCTGGAAAAAGTTCAGTTTAGGGTTTAAAACCCTAATGCTGACTGAATGGAAAAGTTCAGTTTAGGGTTTAAAACCCTAAACTGACTGGCTGGAAAAGTTCAGTTTAGGGTTTAAAACCCTAATGCTGACTAAATGGAAAAAGTTCAGTTTAGGGTTTAAGACCCTAATGCTGACTGAATGGAAAAGTTCAGTTTAGGGTTTAAAACCCTAATGCTGACTGAATGGAAAAGTTCAGTTTAGGGTTTAAAACCCTAATGCTGACTAAATGGAAAAGTTCAGTTTAGGGTTTAAAACCCTAATACTGACTGAATGGAAAAATTCAGTTTAGAGTTTAAAACCCTAATGCTGACTAAAGGAAAGAGTTCAGTTTAGGGTTTAAAACCCTAATGCTGACTGAATGGAAAAATTCAGTTTAGGGTTTAAAACCTTAATGCTGACTACAGGAAAGAGTTCAGTTTAGGGTTTAAAACCCTAATGCTGACTAAATGGGGAAAGTTCAGTTTAGGGTTTAAAACCCTAATGCTGACTGAATGGAAAAATTCAGTTTAAGGTTTAAAACCCTAATGCTGACTGAATGGAAAAATTCAGTTTAGGGTTTAAAACCCTAATGCTGACTGAATGGAAAAAGTTCAGTTTAGGGTTTAAAACCCTAATGCTGACTGAATGGAAAAGTTCAGTTTAGGGTTTAAAACTCTAATGCTGACTAAATGGAAAAAGTTCAGTTTAGGGTTTAAAACCCTAATGCTGACTGAATGGAAAAAGTTCAGTTTAGGGTTTAAAACCCTATTGCTGACTGATTGGAAAAGTTCATTTAGGGTTTAAAACCCTAAACTGACTGGCTGGAAAAGTTCAGTTTAGGGTTTAAAACCCTAATGCTGACTGAATGGAAAAAGTTCAGTTTAGGGTTTAAAACCCTAATGCTGACTGAATGGAAAAGTTCAGTTTAGGGTTTAAAACCCTAAACTGACTGGCTGGAAAAGTTCAGTTTAGGGTTTAAAACCCTAATGCTGACTGAATGGAAAAAGTTCAGTTTAGGGTTTAAGACCCTAATGCTGACTGAATGGAAAAGTTCAGTTTAGGGTTTAAAACCCTAATGCTGACTGAATGGAAAAGTTCAGTTTAGGGTTTAAAACCCTAATGCTGACTAAATGGAAAAGTTCAGTTTAGGGTTTAAAACCCTAATACTGACTGAATGGAAAAATTCAGTTTAGGGTTTAAAACCCTAATGCTGACTAAAGGAAAGAGTTCAGTTTAGGGTTTAAAACCCTAATGCTGACTGAATGGAAAAATTCAGTTTAGGGTTTAAAACCCTAATGCTGACTACAGGAAAGAGTTCAGTTTAGGGTTTAAAACCCTAATGCTGACTAAATGGGGAAAGTTCAGTTTAGGGTTTAAAACCCTAATGCTGATTGAATGGAAAAATTCAGTTTAAGGTTTAAAACCCTAATGCTGACTGAATGGAAAAATTCAGTTTAGGGTTTAAAACCCTAATGCTGACTGAATGGAAAAAGTTCAGTTTAGGGTTTAAAACCCTAATGCTGACTGAATGGAAAAGTTCAGTTTAGGGTTTAAAACTCTAATGCTGACTAAATGGAAAAAGTTCAGTTTAGGGTTTAAAACCCTAATGCTGACTGAATGGAAAAAGTTCAGTTTAGGGTTTAAAACCCTATTGCTGACTGATTGGAAAAGTTCATTTAGGGTTTAAAACCCTAAACTGACTGGCTGGAAAAGTTCAGTTTAGGGTTTAAAACCCTAATGCTGACTGAATGGAAAAAGTTCAGTTTAGGGTTTAAAACCCTAATGCTGACTGAATGGAAAAGTTCAGTTTAGGGTTTAAAACCCTAAACTGACTGGCTGGAAAAGTTCAGTTTAGGGTTTAAAACCCTAATGCTGACTGAATGGAAAAAGTTCAGTTTAGGGTTTAAGACCCTAATGCTGACTGAATGGAAAAGTTCAGTTTAGGGTTTAAAACCCTAATGCTGACTGAATGGAAAAGTTCAGTTTAGGGTTTAAAACCCTAATGCTGACTAAATGGAAAAGTTCAGTTTAGGGTTTAAAACCCTAATACTGACTGAATGGAAAAATTCAGTTTAGGGTTTAAAACCCTAATGCTGACTAAAGGAAAGAGTTCAGTTTAGGGTTTAAAACCCTAATGCTGACTGAATGGAAAAATTCAGTTTAGGGTTTAAAACCCTAATGCTGACTACAGGAAAGAGTTCAGTTTAGGGTTTAAAACCCTAATGCTGACTAAATGGGGAAAGTTCAGTTTAGGGTTTAAAACCCTAATGCTGATTGAATGGAAAAATTCAGTTTAAGGTTTAAAACCCTAATGCTGACTGAATGGAAAAATTCAGTTTAGGGTTTAAAACCCTAATGCTGACTGAATGGAAAAAGTTCAGTTTAGGGTTTAAAACCCTAATGCTGACTGAATGGAAAAGTTCAGTTTAGGGTTTAAAACTCTAATGCTGACTAAATGGAAAAAGTTCAGTTTAGGGTTTAAAACCCTAATGCTGACTGAATGGAAAAAGTTCAGTTTAGGGTTTAAAACCCTATTGCTGACTAAATGGAAAAGTTCATTTAGGGTTTAAAACCCTAATGCTGACTAAATGGAAAAAGTTCAGTTTAAGGTTTAAGACCCTAGTGCTGACTGAATGGAAAAGTTCAGTTTAGGGTTTAAAACCCTAATGCTGACTGAATGGAAAAGTTCAGTTTAGTGTTTAAAACCCTAATGCTGACTAAATGGAAAAGTTCAGTTTAGGGTTTAAAACCCTAATACTGACTGAATGGAAAAATTCAGTTTAGGGTTTAAAACCCTAATGCTGACTAAAGGAAAGAGTTCAGTTTAGGGTTTAAAACCCTAATGCTGACTGAATGGAAAAATTCAGTTTAGGGTTTAAAACCCTAATGCTGACTACAGGAAAGAGTTCAGTTTAGGGTTTAAAACCCTAATGCTGACTAAATGGGGAAAGTTCAGTTTAGGGTTTAAAACCCTAATGCTGACTGAATGGAAAAGTTCAGTTTAGGGTTTAAAACTCTAATGCTGACTGAATGGAAAAATTCAGTTTAGGGTTTAAAACTCTAATGCTGACTAAATGGGGAAAGTTCAGTTTAGGGTTTAAAACCCTAATGCTGACTGAATGGAAAAAGTTCAGTTTAGGGTTTAAAACCCTAATGCTGACTGAATGGAAAAATTCAGTTTAGGGTTTAAAACCCTAATGCTGACTAAATGGAAAAAGTTCAGTTTAGGGTTTAAAACCCTAATGCTGACTGAATGGAAAAAGTTTAGTTTAGGGTTTAAAACCCTAATGCTGACTGAATGGAAAAGTTCAGTTTAGGGTTTAAAACCCTAATGCTGACTGAATGGAAAAGTTCAGTTTAGGGTTTAAAACCCTAATGCTGACTGAATGGAAAAGTTCAGTTTAGGGTTTAAAACCCTAATGCTGACTGAATGGAAAAGTTCAGTTTAGGGTTTAAAACCCTAATGCTGACTGAATGGAAAAGTTCAGTTTAGGGTTTAAAACCCTAATGCTGACTAAATGGAAAAAGTTCAGTTTAGGGTTTAAAACCCTAATGCTGACTGAATGGAAAAGTTCAGTTTAGGGTTTAAAACTCTAATGCTGACTGAATGGAAAAATTCAGTTTAGGGTTTAAAACCCTAATGCTGACTAAATGGAAAAAGTTCAGTTTAGGGTTTAAAACCCTAATGCTGACTGAATGGAAAAGTTCAGTTTAGGGTTTAAAACTCTAATGCTGACTGAATGGAAAAATTCAGTTTAGGGTTTAAAACCCTAATGCTGACTGAATGGAAAAAGTTCAGTTTAGGGTTTAAAACCCTAATGCTGACTGAATGGAAAAGTTCAGTTTAGGGTTTAAAACTCTAATGCTGACTAAATGGAAAAAGTTCAGTTTAGGGTTTAAAACCCTAATGCTGACTGAATGGAAAAAGTTCAGTTTAGGGTTTAAAACCCTATTGCTGACTGAATGGAAAAGTTCATTCAGGGTTTAAAACCCTAATGCTGACTAAATGGAAAAAGTTCAGTTTAAGGTTTAAGACCCTAGTGCTGACTGAATGGAAAAGTTCAGTTTAGGGTTTAAAACCCTAATGCTGACTGAATGGAAAAGTTCAGTTTAGTGTTTAAAACCCTAATGCTGACTAAATGGAAAAGTTCAGTTTAGGGTTTAAAACCCTAATACTGACTGAATGGAAAAATTCAGTTTAGGGTTTAAAACCCTAATGCTGACTAAAGGAAAGAGTTCAGTTTAGGGTTTAAAACCCTAATGCTGACTGAGTGGAAAAATTCAGTTTAGGGTTTAAAACCCTAATGATGACTACAGGAAAGAGTTCAGTTTAGGGTTTAAAACCCTAATGCTGACTAAATGGGGAAAGTTCAGTTTAGGGTTTAAAACCCTAATGCTGACTGAATGGAAAAGTTCAGTTTAGGGTTTAAAACCCTAATGCTGACTGAATGGAAAAATTCAGTTTAGGGTTTAAAACTCTAATGCTGACTAAATGGAAAAAGTTCAGTTTAGGGTTTAAAACCCTAATGCTGACTGAATGGAAAAAGTTTAGTTTAGGGTTTAAAACCCTAATGCTGACTGAATGGAAAAGTTCATTTAGGGTTTAAAACCCTAATGCTGACTAAATGGAAAAGTTCAGTTTAGGGTTTAAAACCCTAATGCTGACTGAATGGAAAAGTTCAGTTTAGGGTTTAAAACCCTAATGCTGACTGAATGGAAAAGTTCAGTTTAGGGTTTAAAACCCTAATGTTGACTGAATGGAAAAGTTCAGTTTAGGGTTTAAAACCCTAATGCTGACTAAATGGAAAAAGTTCAGTTTAGGGTTTAAAACCCTAATGCTGACTGAATGGAAAAGTTCAGTTTAGGGTTTAAAACTCTAATGCTGACTGAATGGAAAAATTCAGTTTAGGGTTTAAAACCCTAATGCTGACTGAATGGAAAAAGTTCAGTTTAGGGTTTAAAACCCTAATGCTGACTGAATGGAAAAGTTCAGTTTAGGGTTTAAAACTCTAATGCTGACTAAATGGAAAAAGTTCAGTTTAGGGTTTAAAACCCTAATGCTGACCGAATGGAAAAAGTTCAGTTTAGGGTTTAAAACCCTAATGCTGACTGAATGGAAAAGTTCATTTAGGGTTTAAAACCCTAATGCTGACTAAATGGAAAAAGTTCAGTTTAGGGTTTAAGACCCTAATGCTGACTGAATGGAAAAGTTCAGTTTAGGGTTTAAAACCCTAATGCTGACTGAATGGAAAAGTTCAGTTTAGGGTTTAAAACCCTAATGCTGACTAAATGGAAAAGTTCAGTTTAGGGTTTAAAACCCTAATACTGACTGAATGGAAAAATTCAGTTTAGGGTTTAAAACCCTAATGCTAACTAAAGGAAAGAGTTCAGTTTAGGGTTTAAAACCCTAATACTGACTAAATGGAAAAGTTCAGTTTAGGGTTTAAAACCTAATACTGACTGAATGGAAAAATTCAGTTTAGGGTTTAAAACCCTAATATTGACTGGCTGGAAAAGTTCAGTTTAGGGTTTAAAACCCTAATGCTGACTAAATGGAAAAAGTTCAGTTTAGGGTTTAAAACCCTAATGCTGACTGAATGGAAAAGTTCAGTTTAGGGTTTAAAACCCTAATGCTGACTGAATGGAAAAGTTCAGTTTAGGGTTTAAAACCCTAATGTTGACTGAATGGAAAAGTTCAGTTTAGAGTTTAAAACCCTAATGCTGACTAAAAGGAAAAAGTTCAGTTTAGGGTTTAAAACCCTAATGCTGACTGAATGGAAAAGTTCAGTTTAGGGTTTAAAACTCTAATGCTGACTAGCTGGAAAAAGTTCAGTTTAGGGTTTAAAACCCTAATGCTGACTGAATGGAAAAAGTTCAGTTTAGGATTTAAAACCCTAATGCTGACTGAATGGAAAAGTTCAGTTTAGGGTTTAAAACCCTAAACTGACTGGCTGGAAAAGTTCAGTTTAGGGTTTAAAACCCTAATGCTGACTAAATGGAAAAAGTTCAGTTTAGGGTTTAAGACCCTAATGCTGACTGAATGGAAAAGTTCAGTTTAGGGTTTAAAACCCTAATGCTGACTGAATGGAAAAGTTCAGTTTAGGGTTTAAAACCCTAATGCTGACTAAATGGAAAAGTTCAGTTTAGGGTTTAAAACCCTAATACTGACTGAATAGAAAAATTCAGTTTAGGGTTTAAAACCCTAATGCTGACTAAAGGAAAGAGTTCAGTTTAGGGTTTAAAACCCTAATGCTGACTGAATGGAAAAATTCAGTTTAGGGTTTAAAACCCTAATGCTGACTACAGGAAAGAGTTCAGTTTAGGGTTTAAAACCCTAATGCTGACTAAATGGGGAAAGTTCAGTTTAGGGTTTAAAACCCTAATGCTGACTGAATGGAAAAATTCAGTTTAAGGTTTAAAACCCTAATGCTGACTGAATGGAAAAATTCAGTTTAGGGTTTAAAACCCTAATGCTGACTGAATGGAAAAAGTTCAGTTTAGGGTTTAAAACCCTAATGCTGACTGAATGGAAAAGTTCAGTTTAGGGTTTAAAACTCTAATGCTGACTAAATGGAAAAAGTTTCAGTTTAGGGTTTAAAACCCTAATGCTGACTGAATGGAAAAAGTTCAGTTTAGGGTTTAAAACCCTATTGCTGACTGAATGGAAAAGTTCATTTAGGGTTTAAAACCCTAAACTGACTGGCTGGAAAAGTTCAGTTTAGGGTTTAAAACCCTAATGCTGACTGAATGGAAAAAGTTCAGTTTAGGGTTTAAAACCCTAATGCTGACTGAATGGAAAAGTTCAGTTTAGGGTTTAAAACCCTAAACTGACTGGCTGGAAAAGTTCAGTTTAGGGTTTAAAACCCTAATGCTGACTGAATGGAAAAAGTTCAGTTTAGGGTTTAAGACCTTAATGCTGACTGAATGGAAAAGTTCAGTTTAGGGTTTAAAACCCTAATGCTGACTTAATGGAAAAGTTCAGTTTAGGGTTTAAAACCCTAATGCTGACTAAATGGAAAAGTTCAGTTTAGGGTTTAAAACCCTAATACTGACTGAATGGAAAAATTCAGTTTAGGGTTTAAAACCCTAATGCTGACTAAAGGAAAGAGTTCAGTTTAGGGTTTAAAACCCTAATGCTGACTGAATGGAAAAATTCAGTTTAGGGTTTAAAACCCTAATGCTGACTACAGGAAAGAGTTCAGTTTAGGGTTTAAAACCCTAATGCTGACTAAATGGGGAAAGTTCAGTTTAGGGTTTAAAACCCTAATGCTGACTGAATGGAAAAGTTCAGTTTAGGGTTTAAAACCCTAATGCTGACTGAATGGAAAAGTTCAGTTTAGGGTTTAAAACCCTAATGTTGACTGAATGGAAAAGTTCAGTTTAGAGTTTAAAACCCTAATGCTGACTAAAAGGAAAAAGTTCAGTTTAGGGTTTAAAACCCTAATGCTGACTGAATGGAAAAGTTCAGTTTAGGGTTTAAAACTCTAATGCTGACTAGCTGGAAAAAGTTCAGTTTAGGGTTTAAAACCCTAATGCTGACTGAATGGAAAAAGTTCAGTTTAGGATTTAAAACCCTAATGCTGACTGAATGGAAAAGTTCAGTTTAGGGTTTAAAACCCTAAACTGACTGGCTGGAAAAGTTCAGTTTAGGGTTTAAAACCCTAATGCTGACTAAATGGAAAAAGTTCAGTTTAGGGTTTAAAACCCTAATGCTGACTGAATGGAAAAGTTCAGTTTAGGGTTTAAAACCCTAAACTGACTAGCTGGAAAAGTTCAGTTTAGGGTTTAAAACCCTAATGCTGACTAAATGGAAAAAGTTCAGTTTAGGGTTTAAGACCCTAATGCTGACTGAATGGAAAAGTTCAGTTTAGGGTTTAAAACCCTAATGCTGACTGAATGGAAAAGTTCAGTTTAGGGTTTAAAACCCTAATGCTGACTAAATGGAAAAGTTCAGTTTAGGGTTTAAAACCCTAATACTGACTGAATAGAAAAATTCAGTTTAGGGTTTAAAACCCTAATGCTGACTAAAGGAAAGAGTTCAGTTTAGGGTTTAAAACCCTAATGCTGACTGAATGGAAAAATTCAGTTTAGGGTTTAAAACCCTAATACTGACTACAGGAAAGAGTTCAGTTTAGGGTTTAAAACCCTAATGCTGACTAAATGGGGAAAGTTCAGTTTAGGGTTTAAAACCCTAATGCTGACTGAATGGAAAAATTCAGTTTAAGGTTTAAAACCCTAATGCTGACTGAATGGAAAAATTCAGTTTAGGGTTTAAAACCCTAATGCTGACTGAATGGAAAAAGTTCAGTTTAGGGTTTAAAACCCTAATGCTGACTGAATGGAAAAGTTCAGTTTAGGGTTTAAAACTCTAATGCTGACTAAATGGAAAAAGTTCAGTTTAGGGTTTAAAACCCTAATGCTGACTGAATGGAAAAAGTTCAGTTCAGGGTTTAAAACCCTATTGCTGACTGAATGGAAAAGTTCATTTAGGGTTTAAAACCCTAAACTGACTGGCTGGAAAAGTTCAGTTTAGGGTTTAAAACCCTAATGCTGACTGAATGGAAAAAGTTCAGTTTAGGGTTTAAAACCCTAATGCTGACTGAATGGAAAAGTTCAGTTTAGGGTTTAAAACCCTAAACTGACTGGCTGGAAAAGTTCAGTTTAGGGTTTAAAACCCTAATGCTGACTGAATGGAAAAAGTTCAGTTTAGGGTTTAAGACCTTAATGCTGACTGAATGGAAAAGTTCAGTTTAGGGTTTAAAACCCTAATGCTGACTTAATGGAAAAGTTCAGTTTAGGGTTTAAAACCCTAATGCTGACTAAATGGAAAAGTTCAGTTTAGGGTTTAAAACCCTAATACTGACTGAATGGAAAAATTCAGTTTAGGGTTTAAAACCCTAATGCTGACTAAAGGAAAGAGTTCAGTTTAGGGTTTAAAACCCTAATGCTGACTGAATGGAAAAATTCAGTTTAGGGTTTAAAACCCTAATGCTGACTACAGGAAAGAGTTCAGTTTAGGGTTTAAAACCCTAATGCTGACTAAATGGGGAAAGTTCAGTTTAGGGTTTAAAACCCTAATGCTGACTGAATGGAAAAATTCAGTTTAAGGTTTAAAACCCTAATGCTGACTGAATGGAAAAATTCAGTTTAGGGTTTAAAACCCTAATGCTGACTGAATGGAAAAAGTTCAGTTTAGGGTTTAAAACCCTAATGCTGACTGAATGGAAAAGTTCAGTTTAGGGTTTAAAACTCTAATGCTGACTAAATGGAAAAAGTTCAGTTTAGGGTTTAAAACCCTAATGCTGACTGAATGGAAAAAGTTCAGTTTAGGGTTTAAAACCCTATTGCTGACTGAATGGAAAAGTTCAGTTTAGGGTTTAAAACCCTAATGCTGACTGAATGGAAAAAGTTCAGTTTAGGGTTTAAAACCCTAATGCTGACTGAATGGAAAAGTTCAGTTTAGGGTTTAAAACCCTAATGCTGACTGAATGGAAAAAGTTCAGTTTAGGGTTTAAAACCCTAATGCTGACTAAATGGAAAAGTTCAGTTTAGGGTTTAAAACCCTAATACTGACTGAATGGAAAAATTCAGTTTAGGGTTTAAAACCCTAATGCTGACTAAAGGAAAGAGTTCAGTTTAGGGTTTAAAACCCTAATGCTGACTGAATGGAAAAATTCAGTTTAGGGTTTAAAACCCTAATGCTGACTACAGGAAAGAGTTCAGTTTAGGGTTTAAAACCCTAATGCTGACTAAATGGGGAAAGTTCAGTTTAGGGTTTAAAACCCTAATGCTGACTGAATGGAAAAGTTCAGTTTAGGGTTTAAAACCCTAATGCTGACTAAATGGGGAAAGTTCAGTTTAGGGTTTAAAACCCTAATGCTGACTGAACGGAAAAGTTCAGTTTAGGGTTTAAAACCCTAATGCTGACTGAATGTAAAAATTCAGTTTAGGGTTTAAAACTCAAATGCTGACTAAATGGAAAAAGTTCAGTTTAGGGTTTAAAACCCTAATGCTGACTGAATGGAAAAAGTTCAGTTTAGGGTTTAAAACCCTAATGCTGACTGAATGGAAAAGTTCAGTTTAGGGTTTAAAACCTTAATGCTGACTAAATGGAAAAGTTCAGTTTAGGGTTTAAAACCCTAATGCTGACTAAATGGAAAAAGTTCAGTTTAGGGTTTAAAACCCTAATGCTGTCTGAATGGAAAAGTTCAGTTTAGGGTTTAAAACCCTAATACTGACTGGCTGGAAAAGTTCAGTTTAGAGTTTAAAACCCTAATGCTGACTAAATAGAAAAAGTTCAGTTTAGGGTTTAAGACCCTAATGCTGACTGAATGGAAAAGTTCAGTTTAGGGTTTAAAACCATAATGCTGACTGAATGGAAAAGTTCAGTTTAGGGTTTAAAACCCTAATGCTGACTAAATGAAAAAGTTCAGTTTAGGGTTTAAATCCCTAATACTGACTAAATGGAAAAGTTCAGTTTAGGGTTTAAAACCTAATACTGACTGAATGGAAAAATTCAGTTTAGGGTTTAAAACCCTAATATTGACTGGCTGGAAAAGTTCAGTTTAGGGTTTAAAACCCTAATGCTGACTAAATGGAAAAAGTTCAATTTAGGGTTTAAAACCCTAATGCTGACTGAATGGAAAAGTTCAGTTTAGGGTTTAAAACCCTAATGCTGACTGAATGGAAAAGTTCAGTTTAGGGTTTAAAACCCTAATGTTGACTGAATGGAAAAGTTCAGTTTAGAGTTTAAAACCCTAATGCTGACTAAAAGGAAAAAGTTCAGTTTAGGGTTTAAAACCCTAATGCTGACTGAATGGAAAAGTTCAGTTTAGGGTTTAAAACTCTAATGCTGACTAGCTGGAAAAAGTTCAGTTTAGGGTTTAAAACCCTAATGCTGACTGAATGGAAAAAGTTCAGTTTAGGATTTAAAACCCTAATGCTGACTGAATGGAAAAGTTCAGTTTAGGGTTTAAAACCCTAAACTGACTGGCTGGAAAAAGTTCAGTTTAGGGTTTAAAACCCTAATGCTGACTGAATGGAAAAGTTCAGTTTAGGGTTTAAAACCCTAAACTGACTGGCTGGAAAAGTTCAGTTTAGGGTTTAAAACCCTAATGCTGACTAAATGGAAAAAGTTCAGTTTAGGGTTTAAGACCCTAATGCTGACTGAATGGAAAAGTTCAGTTTAGGGTTTAAAACCCTAATGCTGACTGAATGGAAAAGTTCAGTTTAGGGTTTAAAACCCTAATGCTGACTAAATGGAAAAGTTCAGTTTAGGGTTTAAAACCCTAATACTGACTGAATGGAAAAATTCAGTTTAGAGTTTAAAACCCTAATGCTGACTAAAGGAAAGAGTTCAGTTTAGGGTTTAAAACCCTAATGCTGACTGAATGGAAAAATTCAGTTTAGGGTTTAAAACCTTAATGCTGACTACAGGAAAGAGTTCAGTTTAGGGTTTAAAACCCTAATGCTGACTAAATGGGGAAAGTTCAGTTTAGGGTTTAAAACCCTAATGCTGACTGAATGGAAAAATTCAGTTTAAGGTTTAAAACCCTAATGCTGACTGAATGGAAAAATTCAGTTTAGGGTTTAAAACCCTAATGCTGACTGAATGGAAAAAGTTCAGTTTAGGGTTTAAAACCCTAATGCTGACTGAATGGAAAAGTTCAGTTTAGGGTTTAAAACTCTAATGCTGACTAAATGGAAAAAGTTCAGTTTAGGGTTTAAAACCCTAATGCTGACTGAATGGAAAAAGTTCAGTTTAGGGTTTAAAACCCTATTGCTGACTGATTGGAAAAGTTCATTTAGGGTTTAAAACCCTAAACTGACTGGCTGGAAAAGTTCAGTTTAGGGTTTAAAACCCTAATGCTGACTGAATGGAAAAAGTTCAGTTTAGGGTTTAAAACCCTAATGCTGACTGAATGGAAAAGTTCAGTTTAGGGTTTAAAACCCTAAACTGACTGGCTGGAAAAGTTCAGTTTAGGGTTTAAAACCCTAATGCTGACTGAATGGAAAAAGTTCAGTTTAGGGTTTAAGACCCTAATGCTGACTGAATGGAAAAGTTCAGTTTAGGGTTTAAAACCCTAATGCTGACTGAATGGAAAAGTTCAGTTTAGGGTTTAAAACCCTAATGCTGACTAAATGGAAAAGTTCAGTTTAGGGTTTAAAACCCTAATACTGACTGAATGGAAAAATTCAGTTTAGGGTTTAAAACCCTAATGCTGACTAAAGGAAAGAGTTCAGTTTAGGGTTTAAAACCCTAATGCTGACTGAATGGAAAAATTCAGTTTAGGGTTTAAAACCCTAATGCTGACTACAGGAAAGAGTTCAGTTTAGGGTTTAAAACCCTAATGCTGACTAAATGGGGAAAGTTCAGTTTAGGGTTTAAAACCCTAATGCTGATTGAATGGAAAAATTCAGTTTAAGGTTTAAAACCCTAATGCTGACTGAATGGAAAAATTCAGTTTAGGGTTTAAAACCCTAATGCTGACTGAATGGAAAAAGTTCAGTTTAGGGTTTAAAACCCTAATGCTGACTGAATGGAAAAGTTCAGTTTAGGGTTTAAAACTCTAATGCTGACTAAATGGAAAAAGTTCAGTTTAGGGTTTAAAACCCTAATGCTGACTGAATGGAAAAAGTTCAGTTTAGGGTTTAAAACCCTATTGCTGACTAAATGGAAAAGTTCATTTAGGGTTTAAAACCCTAATGCTGACTAAATGGAAAAAGTTCAGTTTAAGGTTTAAGACCCTAGTGCTGACTGAATGGAAAAGTTCAGTTTAGGGTTTAAAACCCTAATGCTGACTGAATGGAAAAGTTCAGTTTAGTGTTTAAAACCCTAATGCTGACTAAATGGAAAAGTTCAGTTTAGGGTTTAAAACCCTAATACTGACTGAATGGAAAAATTCAGTTTAGGGTTTAAAACCCTAATGCTGACTAAAGGAAAGAGTTCAGTTTAGGGTTTAAAACCCTAATGCTGACTGAATGGAAAAATTCAGTTTAGGGTTTAAAACCCTAATGCTGACTACAGGAAAGAGTTCAGTTTAGGGTTTAAAACCCTAATGCTGACTAAATGGGGAAAGTTCAGTTTAGGGTTTAAAACCCTAATGCTGACTGAATGGAAAAGTTCAGTTTAGGGTTTAAAACTCTAATGCTGACTGAATGGAAAAATTCAGTTTAGGGTTTAAAACTCTAATGCTGACTAAATGGGGAAAGTTCAGTTTAGGGTTTAAAACCCTAATGCTGACTGAATGGAAAAAGTTCAGTTTAGGGTTTAAAACCCTAATGCTGACTGAATGGAAAAATTCAGTTTAGGGTTTAAAACCCTAATGCTGACTAAATGGAAAAAGTTCAGTTTAGGGTTTAAAACCCTAATGCTGACTGAATGGAAAAAGTTTAGTTTAGGGTTTAAAACCCTAATGCTGACTGAATGGAAAAGTTCAGTTTAGGGTTTAAAACCCTAATGCTGACTGAATGGAAAAGTTCAGTTTAGGGTTTAAAACCCTAATGCTGACTGAATGGAAAAGTTCAGTTTAGGGTTTAAAACCCTAATGCTGACTGAATGGAAAAGTTCAGTTTAGGGTTTAAAACCCTAATGCTGACTGAATGGAAAAGTTCAGTTTAGGGTTTAAAACCCTAATGCTGACTAAATGGAAAAAGTTCAGTTTAGGGTTTAAAACCCTAATGCTGACTGAATGGAAAAGTTCAGTTTAGGGTTTAAAACTCTAATGCTGACTGAATGGAAAAATTCAGTTTAGGGTTTAAAACCCTAATGCTGACTAAATGGAAAAAGTTCAGTTTAGGGTTTAAAACCCTAATGCTGACTGAATGGAAAAGTTCAGTTTAGGGTTTAAAACTCTAATGCTGACTGAATGGAAAAATTCAGTTTAGGGTTTAAAACCCTAATGCTGACTGAATGGAAAAAGTTCAGTTTAGGGTTTAAAACCCTAATGCTGACTGAATGGAAAAGTTCAGTTTAGGGTTTAAAACTCTAATGCTGACTAAATGGAAAAAGTTCAGTTTAGGGTTTAAAACCCTAATGCTGACTGAATGGAAAAAGTTCAGTTTAGGGTTTAAAACCCTATTGCTGACTGAATGGAAAAGTTCATTTAGGGTTTAAAACCCTAATGCTGACTAAATGGAAAAAGTTCAGTTTAAGGTTTAAGACCCTAGTGCTGACTGAATGGAAAAGTTCAGTTTAGGGTTTAAAACCCTAATGCTGACTGAATGGAAAAGTTCAGTTTAGTGTTTAAAACCCTAATGCTGACTAAATGGAAAAGTTCAGTTTAGGGTTTAAAACCCTAATACTGACTGAATGGAAAAATTCAGTTTAGGGTTTAAAACCCTAATGCTGACTAAAGGAAAGAGTTCAGTTTAGGGTTTAAAACCCTAATGCTGACTGAGTGGAAAAATTCAGTTTAGGGTTTAAAACCCTAATGATGACTACAGGAAAGAGTTCAGTTTAGGGTTTAAAACCCTAATGCTGACTAAATGGGGAAAGTTCAGTTTAGGGTTTAAAACCCTAATGCTGACTGAATGGAAAAGTTCAGTTTAGGGTTTAAAACCCTAATGCTGACTGAATGGAAAAATTCAGTTTAGGGTTTAAAACTCTAATGCTGACTAAATGGAAAAAGTTCAGTTTAGGGTTTAAAACCCTAATGCTGACTGAATGGAAAAAGTTTAGTTTAGGGTTTAAAACCCTAATGCTGACTGAATGGAAAAGTTTAGTTTAGAGTTTAAAACCCAAATGCTGACTAAATGGAAAAGTTTAGTTTAGGGTTTAAAACCCTAATGCTGACTGAATGGAAAAGTTCAGTTTAGGGTTTAAAACCCTAATGCTGACTGAATGGAAAAGTTCAGTTTAGGGTTTAAAACCCTAATGTTGACTGAATGGAAAAGTTCAGTTTAGGGTTTAAAACCCTAATGCTGACTAAATGGAAAAAGTTCAGTTTAGGGTTTAAAACCCTAATGCTGACTGAATGGAAAAGTTCAGTTTAGGGTTTAAAACTCTAATGCTGACTGAATGGAAAAATTCAGTTTAGGGTTTAAAACCCTAATGCTGACTGAATGGAAAAAGTTCAGTTTAGGGTTTAAAACCCTAATGCTGACTGAATGGAAAAGTTCAGTTTAGGGTTTAAAACTCTAATGCTGACTAAATGGAAAAAGTTCAGTTTAGGGTTTAAAACCCTAATGCTGACCGAATGGAAAAAGTTCAGTTTAGGGTTTAAAACCCTAATGCTGACTGAATGGAAAAGTTCATTTAGGGTTTAAAACCCTAATGCTGACTAAATGGAAAAAGTTCAGTTTAGGGTTTAAGACCCTAATGCTGACTGAATGGAAAAGTTCAGTTTAGGGTTTAAAACCCTAATGCTGACTGAATGGAAAAGTTCAGTTTAGGGTTTAAAACCCTAATGCTGACTAAATGGAAAAGTTCAGTTTAGGGTTTAAAACCCTAATACTGACTGAATGGAAAAATTCAGTTTAGGGTTTAAAACCCTAATGCTAACTAAAGGAAAGAGTTCAGTTTAGGGTTTAAAACCCTAATACTGACTAAATGGAAAAGTTCAGTTTAGGGTTTAAAACCTAATACTGACTGAATGGAAAAATTCAGTTTAGGGTTTAAAACCCTAATATTGACTGGCTGGAAAAGTTCAGTTTAGGGTTTAAAACCCTAATGCTGACTAAATGGAAAAAGTTCAGTTTAGGGTTTAAAACCCTAATGCTGACTGAATGGAAAAGTTCAGTTTAGGGTTTAAAACCCTAATGCTGACTGAATGGAAAAGTTCAGTTTAGGGTTTAAAACCCTAATGTTGACTGAATGGAAAAGTTCAGTTTAGAGTTTAAAACCCTAATGCTGACTAAAAGGAAAAAGTTCAGTTTAGGGTTTAAAACCCTAATGCTGACTGAATGGAAAAGTTCAGTTTAGGGTTTAAAACTCTAATGCTGACTAGCTGGAAAAAGTTCAGTTTAGGGTTTAAAACCCTAATGCTGACTGAATGGAAAAAGTTCAGTTTAGGATTTAAAACCCTAATGCTGACTGAATGGAAAAGTTCAGTTTAGGGTTTAAAACCCTAAACTGACTGGCTGGAAAAGTTCAGTTTAGGGTTTAAAACCCTAATGCTGACTAAATGGAAAAAGTTCAGTTTAGGGTTTAAGACCCTAATGCTGACTGAATGGAAAAGTTCAGTTTAGGGTTTAAAACCCTAATGCTGACTGAATGGAAAAGTTCAGTTTAGGGTTTAAAACCCTAATGCTGACTAAATGGAAAAGTTCAGTTTAGGGTTTAAAACCCTAATACTGACTGAATAGAAAAATTCAGTTTAGGGTTTAAAACCCTAATGCTGACTAAAGGAAAGAGTTCAGTTTAGGGTTTAAAACCCTAATGCTGACTGAATGGAAAAATTCAGTTTAGGGTTTAAAACCCTAATGCTGACTACAGGAAAGAGTTCAGTTTAGGGTTTAAAACCCTAATGCTGACTAAATGGGGAAAGTTCAGTTTAGGGTTTAAAACCCTAATGCTGACTGAATGGAAAAATTCAGTTTAAGGTTTAAAACCCTAATGCTGACTGAATGGAAAAATTCAGTTTAGGGTTTAAAACCCTAATGCTGACTGAATGGAAAAAGTTCAGTTTAGGGTTTAAAACCCTAATGCTGACTGAATGGAAAAGTTCAGTTTAGGGTTTAAAACTCTAATGCTGACTAAATGGAAAAAGTTTCAGTTTAGGGTTTAAAACCCTAATGCTGACTGAATGGAAAAAGTTCAGTTTAGGGTTTAAAACCCTATTGCTGACTGAATGGAAAAGTTCATTTAGGGTTTAAAACCCTAAACTGACTGGCTGGAAAAGTTCAGTTTAGGGTTTAAAACCCTAATGCTGACTGAATGGAAAAAGTTCAGTTTAGGGTTTAAAACCCTAATGCTGACTGAATGGAAAAGTTCAGTTTAGGGTTTAAAACCCTAAACTGACTGGCTGGAAAAGTTCAGTTTAGGGTTTAAAACCCTAATGCTGACTGAATGGAAAAAGTTCAGTTTAGGGTTTAAGACCTTAATGCTGACTGAATGGAAAAGTTCAGTTTAGGGTTTAAAACCCTAATGCTGACTTAATGGAAAAAGTTCAGTTTAGGGTTTAAAACCCTAATGCTGACTAAATGGAAAAGTTCAGTTTAGGGTTTAAAACCCTAATACTGACTGAATGGAAAAATTCAGTTTAGGGTTTAAAACCCTAATGCTGACTAAAGGAAAGAGTTCAGTTTAGGGTTTAAAACCCTAATGCTGACTGAATGGAAAAATTCAGTTTAGGGTTTAAAACCCTAATGCTGACTACAGGAAAGAGTTCAGTTTAGGGTTTAAAACCCTAATGCTGACTAAATGGGGAAAGTTCAGTTTAGGGTTTAAAACCCTAATGCTGACTGAATGGAAAAGTTCAGTTTAGGGTTTAAAACCCTAATGCTGACTGAATGGAAAAGTTCAGTTTAGGGTTTAAAACCCTAATGTTGACTGAATGGAAAAGTTCAGTTTAGAGTTTAAAACCCTAATGCTGACTAAAAGGAAAAAGTTCAGTTTAGGGTTTAAAACCCTAATGCTGACTGAATGGAAAAGTTCAGTTTAGGGTTTAAAACTCTAATGCTGACTAGCTGGAAAAAGTTCAGTTTAGGGTTTAAAACCCTAATGCTGACTGAATGGAAAAAGTTCAGTTTAGGATTTAAAACCCTAATGCTGACTGAATGGAAAAGTTCAGTTTAGGGTTTAAAACCCTAAACTGACTGGCTGGAAAAGTTCAGTTTAGGGTTTAAAACCCTAATGCTGACTAAATGGAAAAAGTTCAGTTTAGGGTTTAAAACCCTAATGCTGACTGAATGGAAAAGTTCAGTTTAGGGTTTAAAACCCTAAACTGACTAGCTGGAAAAGTTCAGTTTAGGGTTTAAAACCCTAATGCTGACTAAATGGAAAAAGTTCAGTTTAGGGTTTAAGACCCTAATGCTGACTGAATGGAAAAGTTCAGTTTAGGGTTTAAAACCCTAATGCTGACTGAATGGAAAAGTTCAGTTTAGGGTTTAAAACCCTAATGCTGACTAAATGGAAAAGTTCAGTTTAGGGTTTAAAACCCTAATACTGACTGAATAGAAAAATTCAGTTTAGGGTTTAAAACCCTAATGCTGACTAAAGGAAAGAGTTCAGTTTAGGGTTTAAAACCCTAATGCTGACTGAATGGAAAAATTCAGTTTAGGGTTTAAAACCCTAATACTGACTACAGGAAAGAGTTCAGTTTAGGGTTTAAAACCCTAATGCTGACTAAATGGGGAAAGTTCAGTTTAGGGTTTAAAACCCTAATGCTGACTGAATGGAAAAATTCAGTTTAAGGTTTAAAACCCTAATGCTGACTGAATGGAAAAATTCAGTTTAGGGTTTAAAACCCTAATGCTGACTGAATGGAAAAAGTTCAGTTTAGGGTTTAAAACCCTAATGCTGACTGAATGGAAAAGTTCAGTTTAGGGTTTAAAACTCTAATGCTGACTAAATGGAAAAAGTTCAGTTTAGGGTTTAAAACCCTAATGCTGACTGAATGGAAAAAGTTCAGTTCAGGGTTTAAAACCCTATTGCTGACTGAATGGAAAAGTTCATTTAGGGTTTAAAACCCTAAACTGACTGGCTGGAAAAGTTCAGTTTAGGGTTTAAAACCCTAATGCTGACTGAATGGAAAAAGTTCAGTTTAGGGTTTAAAACCCTAATGCTGACTGAATGGAAAAGTTCAGTTTAGGGTTTAAAACCCTAAACTGACTGGCTGGAAAAGTTCAGTTTAGGGTTTAAAACCCTAATGCTGACTGAATGGAAAAAGTTCAGTTTAGGGTTTAAGACCTTAATGCTGACTGAATGGAAAAGTTCAGTTTAGGGTTTAAAACCCTAATGCTGACTTAATGGAAAAGTTCAGTTTAGGGTTTAAAACCCTAATGCTGACTAAATGGAAAAGTTCAGTTTAGGGTTTAAAACCCTAATACTGACTGAATGGAAAAATTCAGTTTAGGGTTTAAAACCCTAATGCTGACTAAAGGAAAGAGTTCAGTTTAGGGTTTAAAACCCTAATGCTGACTGAATGGAAAAATTCAGTTTAGGGTTTAAAACCCTAATGCTGACTACAGGAAAGAGTTCAGTTTAGGGTTTAAAACCCTAATGCTGACTAAATGGGGAAAGTTCAGTTTAGGGTTTAAAACCCTAATGCTGACTGAATGGAAAAATTCAGTTTAAGGTTTAAAACCCTAATGCTGACTGAATGGAAAAATTCAGTTTAGGGTTTAAAACCCTAATGCTGACTGAATGGAAAAAGTTCAGTTTAGGGTTTAAAACCCTAATGCTGACTGAATGGAAAAGTTCAGTTTAGGGTTTAAAACTCTAATGCTGACTAAATGGAAAAAGTTCAGTTTAGGGTTTAAAACCCTAATGCTGACTGAATGGAAAAAGTTCAGTTTAGGGTTTAAAACCCTATTGCTGACTGAATGGAAAAGTTCAGTTTAGGGTTTAAAACCCTAATGCTGACTGAATGGAAAAAGTTCAGTTTAGGGTTTAAAACCCTAATGCTGACTGAATGGAAAAGTTCAGTTTAGGGTTTAAAACCCTAATGCTGACTGAATGGAAAAAGTTCAGTTTAGGGTTTAAAACCCTAATGCTGACTAAATGGAAAAGTTCAGTTTAGGGTTTAAAACCCTAATACTGACTGAATGGAAAAATTCAGTTTAGGGTTTAAAACCCTAATGCTGACTAAAGGAAAGAGTTCAGTTTAGGGTTTAAAACCCTAATGCTGACTGAATGGAAAAATTCAGTTTAGGGTTTAAAACCCTAATGCTGACTACAGGAAAGAGTTCAGTTTAGGGTTTAAAACCCTAATGCTGACTAAATGGGGAAAGTTCAGTTTAGGGTTTAAAACCCTAATGCTGACTGAATGGAAAAGTTCAGTTTAGGGTTTAAAACCCTAATGCTGACTAAATGGGGAAAGTTCAGTTTAGGGTTTAAAACCCTAATGCTGACTGAACGGAAAAGTTCAGTTTAGGGTTTAAAACCCTAATGCTGACTGAATGTAAAAATTCAGTTTAGGGTTTAAAACTCAAATGCTGACTAAATGGAAAAAGTTCAGTTTAGGGTTTAAAACCCTAATGCTGACTGAATGGAAAAAGTTCAGTTTAGGGTTTAAAACCCTAATGCTGACTGAATGGAAAAGTTCAGTTTAGGGTTTAAAACCTTAATGCTGACTAAATGGAAAAGTTCAGTTTAGGGTTTAAAACCCTAATGCTGACTAAATGGAAAAAGTTCAGTTTAGGGTTTAAAACCCTAATGCTGTCTGAATGGAAAAGTTCAGTTTAGGGTTTAAAACCCTAATACTGACTGGCTGGAAAAGTTCAGTTTAGAGTTTAAAACCCTAATGCTGACTAAATAGAAAAAGTTCAGTTTAGGGTTTAAGACCCTAATGCTGACTGAATGGAAAAGTTCAGTTTAGGGTTTAAAACCATAATGCTGACTGAATGGAAAAGTTCAGTTTAGGGTTTAAAACCCTAATGCTGACTAAATGGAAAAGTTCAGTTTAGGGTTTAAAACCCTAATACTGACTAAATGGAAAAGTTCAGTTTAGGGTTTAAAACCCTAATACTGACTGAATGGAAAAATTCAGTTTAGGGTTTAAAACCCTAATATTGACTGGCTGGAAAAGTTCAGTTTAGGGTTTAAAACCCTAATGCTGACTAAATGGAAAAAGTTCAATTTAGGGTTTAAAACCCTAATGCTGACTGAATGGAAAAGTTCAGTTTAGGGTTTAAAACCCTAATGCTGACTGAATGGAAAAGTTCAGTTTAGGGTTTAAAACCCTAATGTTGACTGAATGGAAAAGTTCAGTTTAGAGTTTAAAACCCTAATGCTGACTAAAAGGAAAAAGTTCAGTTTAGGGTTTAAAACCCTAATGCTGACTGAATGGAAAAGTTCAGTTTAGGGTTTAAAACTCTAATGCTGACTAGCTGGAAAAAGTTCAGTTTAGGGTTTAAAACCCTAATGCTGACTGAATGGAAAAAGTTCAGTTTAGGATTTAAAACCCTAATGCTGACTGAATGGAAAAGTTCAGTTTAGGGTTTAAAACCCTAAACTGACTGGCTGGAAAAGTTCAGTTTAGGGTTTAAAACCCTAATGCTGACTGAATGGAAAAGTTCAGTTTAGGGTTTAAAACCCTAATGCTGACTGGCTGGAAAAGTTCAGTTTAGGGTTTAAAACCCTAATGCTGACTAAATGGAAAAAGTTCAGTTTAGGGTTTAAGACCCTAATGCTGACTGAATGGAAAAGTTCAGTTTAGGGTTTAAAACCCTAATGCTGACTGAATGGAAAAGTTCAGTTTAGGGTTTAAAACCCTAATGCTGACTAAATGGAAAAGTTCAGTTTAGGGTTTAAAACCCTAATACTGACTGAATGGAAAAATTCAGTTTAGGGTTTAAAACCCTAATGCTGACTAAAGGAAAGAGTTCAGTTTAGGGTTTAAAACCCTAATGCTGACTGAATGGAAAAATTCAGTTTAGGGTTTAAAACCTTAATGCTGACTACAGGAAAGAGTTCAGTTTAGGGTTTAAAACCCTAATGCTGACTAAATGGGAAAAGTTCAGTTTAGGGTTTAAAACCCTAATGCTGACTGAATGGAAAAATTCAGTTTAAGGTTTAAAACCCTAATGCTGACTGAATGGAAAAATTCAGTTTAGGGTTTAAAACCCTAATGCTGACTGAATGGAAAAAGTTCAGTTTAGGGTTTAAAACCCTAATGCTGACTGAATGGAAAAGTTCAGTTTAGGGTTTAAAACTCTAATGCTGACTAAATGGAAAAAGTTCAGTTTAGGGTTTAAAACCCTAATGCTGACTGAATGGAAAAAGTTCAGTTTAGGGTTTAAAACCCTATTGCTGACTGATTGGAAAAGTTCATTTAGGGTTTAAAACCCTAAACTGACTGGCTGGAAAAGTTCAGTTTAGGGTTTAAAACCCTAATGCTGACTGAATGGAAAAAGTTCAGTTTAGGGTTTAAAACCCTAATGCTGACTGAATGGAAAAGTTCAGTTTAGGGTTTAAAACCCTAAACTGACTGGCTGGAAAAGTTCAGTTTAGGGTTTAAAACCCTAATGCTGACTGAATGGAAAAAGTTCAGTTTAGGGTTTAAGACCCTAATGCTGACTGAATGGAAAAGTTCAGTTTAGGGTTTAAAACCCTAATGCTGACTGAATGGAAAAGTTCAGTTTAGGGTTTAAAACCCTAATGCTGACTAAATGGAAAAGTTCAGTTTAGGGTTTAAAACCCTAATACTGACTGAATGGAAAAATTCAGTTTAGGGTTTAAAACCCTAATGCTGACTAAAGGAAAGAGTTCAGTTTAGGGTTTAAAACCCTAATGCTGACTGAATGGAAAAATTCAGTTTAGGGTTTAAAACCCTAATGCTGACTACAGGAAAGAGTTCAGTTTAGGGTTTAAAACCCTAATGCTGACTAAATGGGGAAAGTTCAGTTTAGGGTTTAAAACCCTAATGCTGATTGAATGGAAAAATTCAGTTTAAGGTTTAAAACCCTAATGCTGACTGAATGGAAAAATTCAGTTTAGGGTTTAAAACCCTAATGCTGACTGAATGGAAAAAGTTCAGTTTAGGGTTTAAAACCCTAATGCTGACTGAATGGAAAAGTTCAGTTTAGGGTTTAAAACTCTAATGCTGACTAAATGGAAAAAGTTCAGTTTAGGGTTTAAAACCCTAATGCTGACTGAATGGAAAAAGTTCAGTTTAGGGTTTAAAACCCTATTGCTGACTAAATGGAAAAGTTCATTTAGGGTTTAAAACCCTAATGCTGACTAAATGGAAAAAGTTCAGTTTAAGGTTTAAGACCCTAGTGCTGACTGAATGGAAAAGTTCAGTTTAGGGTTTAAAACCCTAATGCTGACTGAATGGAAAAGTTCAGTTTAGTGTTTAAAACCCTAATGCTGACTAAATGGAAAAGTTCAGTTTAGGGTTTAAAACCCTAATACTGACTGAATGGAAAAATTCAGTTTAGGGTTTAAAACCCTAATGCTGACTAAAGGAAAGAGTTCAGTTTAGGGTTTAAAACCCTAATGCTGACTGAATGGAAAAATTCAGTTTAGGGTTTAAAACCCTAATGCTGACTACAGGAAAGAGTTCAGTTTAGGGTTTAAAACCCTAATGCTGACTAAATGGGGAAAGTTCAGTTTAGGGTTTAAAACCCTAATGCTGACTGAATGGAAAAGTTCAGTTTAGGGTTTAAAACTCTAATGCTGACTGAATGGAAAAATTCAGTTTAGGGTTTAAAACTCTAATGCTGACTAAATGGGGAAAGTTCAGTTTAGGGTTTAAAACCCTAATGCTGACTGAATGGAAAAAGTTCAGTTTAGGGTTTAAAACCCTAATGCTGACTGAATGGAAAAATTCAGTTTAGGGTTTAAAACCCTAATGCTGACTAAATGGAAAAAGTTCAGTTTAGGGTTTAAAACCCTAATGCTGACTGAATGGAAAAAGTTTAGTTTAGGGTTTAAAACCCTAATGCTGACTGAATGGAAAAGTTCAGTTTAGGGTTTAAAACCCTAATGCTGACTGAATGGAAAAGTTCAGTTTAGGGTTTAAAACCCTAATGCTGACTGAATGGAAAAGTTCAGTTTAGGGTTTAAAACCCTAATGCTGACTGAATGGAAAAGTTCAGTTTAGGGTTTAAAACCCTAATGCTGACTGAATGGAAAAGTTCAGTTTAGGGTTTAAAACCCTAATGCTGACTAAATGGAAAAAGTTCAGTTTAGGGTTTAAAACCCTAATGCTGACTGAATGGAAAAGTTCAGTTTAGGGTTTAAAACTCTAATGCTGACTGAATGGAAAAATTCAGTTTAGGGTTTAAAACCCTAATGCTGACTAAATGGAAAAAGTTCAGTTTAGGGTTTAAAACCCTAATGCTGACTGAATGGAAAAGTTCAGTTTAGGGTTTAAAACTCTAATGCTGACTGAATGGAAAAATTCAGTTTAGGGTTTAAAACCCTAATGCTGACTGAATGGAAAAAGTTCAGTTTAGGGTTTAAAACCCTAATGCTGACTGAATGGAAAAGTTCAGTTTAGGGTTTAAAACCCTAATGCTGACTAAATGGAAAAAGTTCAGTTTAGGGTTTAAAACCCTAATGCTGACTGAATGGAAAAAGTTCAGTTTAGGGTTTAAAACCCTATTGCTGACTGAATGGAAAAGTTCAGTTTAGGGTTTAAAACCCTAATGCTGACTAAATGGAAAAAGTTCAGTTTAAGGTTTAAGACCCTAGTGCTGACTGAATGGAAAAGTTCAGTTTAGGGTTTAAAACCCTAATGCTGACTGAATGGAAAAGTTCAGTTTAGTGTTTAAAACCCTAATGCTGACTAAATGGAAAAGTTCAGTTTAGGGTTTAAAACCCTAATACTGACTGAATGGAAAAATTCAGTTTAGGGTTTAAAACCCTAATGCTGACTAAAGGAAAGAGTTCAGTTTAGGGTTTAAAACCCTAATGCTGACTGAGTGGAAAAATTCAGTTTAGGGTTTAAAACCCTAATGATGACTACAGGAAAGAGTTCAGTTTAGGGTTTAAAACCCTAATGCTGACTAAATGGGGAAAGTTCAGTTTAGGGTTTAAAACCCTAATGCTGACTGAATGGAAAAGTTCAGTTTAGGGTTTAAAACCCTAATGCTGACTGAATGGAAAAATTCAGTTTAGGGTTTAAAACTCTAATGCTGACTAAATGGAAAAAGTTCAGTTTAGGGTTTAAAACCCTAATGCTGACTGAATGGAAAAAGTTTAGTTTAGGGTTTAAAACCCTAATGCTGACTGAATGGAAAAGTTTAGTTTAGGGTTTAAAACCCAAATGCTGACTAAATGGAAAAGTTCAGTTTAGGGTTTAAAACCCTAATGCTGACTGAATGGAAAAGTTCAGTTTAGGGTTTAAAACCCTAATGCTGACTGAATGGAAAAGTTCAGTTTAGGGTTTAAAACCCTAATGTTGACTGAATGGAAAAGTTCAGTTTAGGGTTTAAAACCCTAATGCTGACTAAATGGAAAAAGTTCAGTTTAGGGTTTAAAACCCTAATGCTGACTGAATGGAAAAGTTCAGTTTAGGGTTTAAAACTCTAATGCTGACTGAATGGAAAAATTCAGTTTAGGGTTTAAAACCCTAATGCTGACTGAATGGAAAAAGTTCAGTTTAGGGTTTAAAACCCTAATGCTGACTGAATGGAAAAGTTCAGTTTAGGGTTTAAAACTCTAATGCTGACTAAATGGAAAAAGTTCAGTTTAGGGTTTAAAACCCTAATGCTGACCGAATGGAAAAAGTTCAGTTTAGGGTTTAAAACCCTAATGCTGACTGAATGGAAAAGTTCATTTAGGGTTTAAAACCCTAATGCTGACTAAATGGAAAAAGTTCAGTTTAGGGTTTAAGACCCTAATGCTGACTGAATGGAAAAGTTCAGTTTAGGGTTTAAAACCCTAATGCTGACTGAATGGAAAAGTTCAGTTTAGGGTTTAAAACCCTAATGCTGACTAAATGGAAAAGTTCAGTTTAGGGTTTAAAACCCTAATGCTGACTGAATGGAAAAATTCAGTTTAGGGTTTAAAACCCTAATGCTAACTAAAGGAAAGAGTTCAGTTTAGGGTTTAAAACCCTAATACTGACTAAATGGAAAAGTTCAGTTTAGGGTTTAAAACCTAATACTGACTGAATGGAAAAAGTTCAGTTTAGGGTTTAAAACCCTAATACTGACTGGCTGGAAAAGTTCAGTTTAGGGTTTAAAACCCTAATGCTGACTAAATGGAAAAAGTTCAGTTTAGGGTTTAAAACCCTAATGCTGACTGAATGGAAAAGTTCAGTTTAGGGTTTAAAACCCTAATGCTGACTGAATGGAAAAGTTCAGTTTAGGGTTTAAAACCCTAATGTTGACTGAATGGAAAAGTTCAGTTTAGAGTTTAAAACCCTAATGCTGACTAAAAGGAAAAAGTTCAGTTTAGGGTTTAAAACCCTAATGCTGACTGAATGGAAAAGTTCAGTTTAGGGTTTAAAACTCTAATGCTGACTAGCTGGAAAAAGTTCAGTTTAGGGTTTAAAACCCTAATGCTGACTGAATGGAAAAAGTTCAGTTTAGGATTTAAAACCCTAATGCTGACTGAATGGAAAAGTTCAGTTTAGGGTTTAAAACCCTAAACTGACTGGCTGGAAAAGTTCAGTTTAGGGTTTAAAACCCTAATGCTGACTAAATGGAAAAAGTTCAGTTTAGGGTTTAAGACCCTAATGCTGACTGAATGGAAAAGTTCAGTTTAGGGTTTAAAACCCTAATGCTGACTGAATGGAAAAGTTCAGTTTAGGGTTTAAAACCCTAATGCTGACTAAATGGAAAAGTTCAGTTTAGGGTTTAAAACCCTAATACTGACTGAATGGAAAAATTCAGTTTAGGGTTTAAAACCCTAATGCTGACTAAAGGAAAGAGTTCAGTTTAGGGTTTAAAACCCTAATGCTGACTGAATGGAAAAATTCAGTTTAGGGTTTAAAACCCTAATGCTGACTACAGGAAAGAGTTCAGTTTAGGGTTTAAAACCCTAATGCTGACTAAATGGGGAAAGTTCAGTTTAGGGTTTAAAACCCTAATGCTGACTGAATGGAAAAATTCAGTTTAAGGTTTAAAACCCTAATGCTGACTGAATGGAAAAATTCAGTTTAGGGTTTAAAACCCTAATGCTGACTGAATGGAAAAAGTTCAGTTTAGGGTTTAAAACCCTAATGCTGACTGAATGGAAAAGTTCAGTTTAGGGTTTAAAACTCTAATGCTGACTAAATGGAAAAAGTTCAGTTTAGGGTTTAAAACCCTAATGCTGACTGAATGGAAAAAGTTCAGTTTAGGGTTTAAAACCCTATTGCTGACTGAATGGAAAAGTTCATTTAGGGTTTAAAACCCTAATGCTGACTAGCTGGAAAAGTTCAGTTTAGGGTTTAAAACCCTAATGCTGACTGAATGGAAAAAGTTCAGTTTAGGGTTTAAAACCCTAATGCTGACTGAATGGAAAAGTTCAGTTTAGGGTTTAAAACCCTAATACTGACTGGCTGGAAAAGTTCAGTTTAGGGTTTAAAACCCTAATGCTGACTGAATGGAAAAAGTTCAGTTTAGGGTTTAAGACCCTAATGCTGACTGAATGGAAAAGTTCAGTTTAGGGTTTAAAACCCTAATGCTGACTGAATGGAAAAGTTCAGTTTAGGGTTTAAAACCCTAATGCTGACTAAATGGAAAAGTTCAGTTTAGGGTTTAAAACCCTAATACTGACTGAATGGAAAAATTCAGTTTAGGGTTTAAAACCCTAATGCTGACTAAAGGAAAGAGTTCAGTTTAGGGTTTAAAACCCTAATGCTGACTGAATGGAAAAATTCAGTTTAGGGTTTAAAACCCTAATGCTGACTACAGGAAAGAGTTCAGTTTAGGGTTTAAAACCCTAATGCTGACTAAATGGGGAAAGTTCAGTTTAGGGTTTAAAACCCTAATGCTGACTGAATGGAAAAGTTCAGTTTAGGGTTTAAAACCCTAATGCTGACTGAATGGAAAAGTTCAGTTTAGGGTTTAAAACCCTAATGCTGACTGAATGGAAAAGTTCAGTTTAGGGTTTAAAACCCTAATGCTGACTAAATGGAAAAGTTCAGTTTAGGGTTTAAAACCCTAATGCTGACTGAATGGAAAAGTTCAGTTTAGGGTTTAAAACTCTAATGCTGACTAGCTGGAAAAAGTTCAGTTTAGGGTTTAAAACCCTAATGCTGACTGAATGGAAAAAGTTCAGTTTAGGGTTTAAAACCCTAATGCTGACTGAATGGAAAAGTTCAGTTTAGGGTTTAAAACTCTAATGCTGACTGAATGGAAAAGTTCAGTTTAGGGTTTAAAACCCTAATGCTGACTAAATGGAAAAAGTTCAGTTTAGGGTTTAAAACCCTAATGCTGACTGAATGGAAAAGTTCAGTTTAGGGTTTAAAACCCTAATACTGACTGGCTGGAAAAGTTCAGTTTAGGGTTTAAAACCCTAATGCTGACTAAATGGAAAAAGTTCAGTTTAGGGTTTAAGACCCTAATGCTGACTGAATGGAAAAGTTCAGTTTAGGGTTTAAAACCCTAATGCTGACTGAATGGAAAAGTTCAGTTTAGGGTTTAAAACCCTAATGCTGACTAAATGGAAAAGTTCAGTTTAGGGTTTAAAACCCTAATACTGACTGAATGGAAAAATTCAGTTTAGGGTTTAAAACCCTAATGCTGACTAAAGGAAAGAGTTCAGTTTAGGGTTTAAAACCCTAATGCTGACTGAATGGAAAAATTCAGTTTAGGGTTTAAAACCCTAATACTGACTACAGGAAAGAGTTCAGTTTAGGGTTTAAAACCCTAATGCTGACTAAATGGGAAAAGTTCAGTTTAGGGTTTAAAACCCTAATGCTGACTGAATGGAAAAATTCAGTTTAGGGTTTAAAACCCTAATGCTGACTGAATGGAAAAATTCAGTTTAGGGTTTAAAACCCTAATGCTGACTGAATGGAAAAAGTTCAGTTTAGGGTTTAAAACCCTAATGCTGACTGAATGGAAAAGTTCAGTTTAGGGTTTAAAACCCTAATGCTGACTAAATGGAAAAAGTTCAGTTTAGGGTTTAAAACCCTAATGCTGACTGAATGGAAAAGTTCAGTTTAGGGTTTAAAACCCTAATGCTGACTGAATGGAAAAGTTCAGTTTAGGGTTTAAAACCCTAATGCTGACTGAATGGAAAAGTTCAGTTTAGGGTTTAAAACCCTAATGCTGACTGAATGGAAAAAGTTCAGTTTAGGGTTTAAAACCCTAATGCTGACTGAATGGAAAAGTTCAGTTTAGGGTTTAAAACCCTAATGCTGACTGAATGGAAAAAGTTCAGTTTAGGGTTTAAAACCCTAATGCTGACTGAATGGAAAAGTTCAGTTTAGGGTTTAAAACCCTAATGCTGACTGAATGGAAAAGTTCAGTTTAGGGTTTAAAACCCTAATGCTGACTAAATGGAAAGAGTTCAGTTTAGGGTTTAAAACCCTAATGCTGACTGAATGGAAAAATTCAGTTTAGGGTTTAAAACCCTAATGCTGACTACAGGAAAGAGTTCAGTTTAGGGTTTAAAACCCTAATGCTGACTAAATGGGAAAAGTTCAGTTTAGGGTTTAAAACCCTAATGCTGACTGAATGGAAAAATTCAGTTTAGGGTTTAAAACCCTAATGCTGACTGAATGGAAAAAGTTCAGTTTAGGGTTTAAAACCCTAATGCTGACTGAATGGAAAAAGTTCAGTTTAGGGTTTAAAACCCTAATGCTGACTGAATGGAAAAAGTTCAGTTTAGGGTTTAAAACCCTAATGCTGACTGAATGGAAAAGTTCAGTTTAGGGTTTAAAACCCTAATGCTGACTAAATGGAAAAAGTTCAGTTTAGGGTTTAAAACCCTAATGCTGACTGAATGGAAAAAGTTCAGTTTAGGGTTTAAAACCCTAATGCTGACTGAATGGAAAAGTTCAGTTTAGGGTTTAAAACCCTAATGCTGACTGAATGGAAAAGTTCAGTTTAGGGTTTAAAACCCTAATGCTGACTGAATGGAAAAAGTTCAGTTTAGGGTTTAAAACCCTAATGCTGACTGAATGGAAAAGTTCAGTTTAGGGTTTAAAACCCTAATGCTGACTGAATGGAAAAGTTCAGTTTAGGGTTTAAAACCCTAATGCTGACTGAATGGAAAAAGTTCAGTTTAGGGTTTAAAACCCTAATGCTGACTGAATGGAAAAGTTCAGTTTAGGGTTTAAAACCCTAATGCTGACTGAATGGAAAAGTTCAGTTTAGGGTTTAAAACCCTAATGCTGACTAAATGGAAAAGTTCAGTTTAGGGTTTAAAACCCTAATACTGACTGAATGGAAAAATTCAGTTTAGGGTTTAAAACCCTAATGCTGACTAAAGGAAAGAGTTCAGTTTAGGGTTTAAAACCCTAATGCTGACTGAATGGAAAAATTCAGTTTAGGGTTTAAAACCCTAATGCTGACTAAATGGAAAGAGTTCAGTTTAGGGTTTAAAACCCTAATGCTGACTAAAGGAAAAGTTCAGTTTAGGGTTTAAAACCCTAATGCTGACTGAATGGAAAAATTCAGTTTAGGGTTTAAAACCCTAATGCTGACTGAATGGAAAAATTCAGTTTAGGGTTTAAAACCCTAATGCTGACTGAATGGAAAAAGTTCAGTTTAGGGTTTAAAACCCTAATGCTGACTGAATGGAAAAGTTCAGTTTAGGGTTTAAAACCCTAATGCTGACTAAATGGAAAAAGTTCAGTTTAGGGTTTAAAACCCTAATGCTGACTGAATGGAAAAAGTTCAGTTTAGGGTTTAAAACCCTAATGCTGACTGAATGGAAAAAGTTCAGTTTCAGTTTAGGGTTTAAAACCCTAATGCTGACTAAATGGAAAAAGTTCAGTTTAGGGTTTAAAACCCTAATGCTGACTGAATGGAAAAGTTCAGTTTAGGGTTTAAAACCCTAATGCTGACTGAATGGAAAAAGTTCAGTTTAGGGTTTAAAACCCTAATGCTGACTAAATGGAAAAGTTCAGTTTAGGGTTTAAAACCCTAATGCTGACTGAATGGAAAAGTTCAGTTTAGGGTTTAAAACCCTAATGCTGACTGAATGGAAAAGTTCAGTTTAGGGTTTAAAACCCTAATGCTGACTGAATGGAAAAGTTCAGTTTAGGGTTTAAAACCCTAATGCTGACTAAATGGAAAAAGTTCAGTTTAGGGTTTAAAACCCTAATGCTGACTAAATGGAAAAAGTTCAGTTTAGGGTTTAAAACCCTAATGCTGACTGAATGGAAAAGTTCAGTTTAGGGTTTAAAACCCTAATGCTGACTGAATGGAAAAGTTCAGTTTAGGGTTTAAAACCCTAATGCTGACTAAATGGAAAAAGTTCAGTTTAGGGTTTAAAACCCTAATGCTGACTGAATGGAAAAAGTTCAGTTTAGGGTTTAAAACCCTAATGCTGACTGAATGGAAAAATTCAGTTTAGGGTTTAAAACCCTAATGCTGACTAAATGGAAAAAGTTCAGTTTAGGGTTTAAAACCCTAATGCTGACTGAATGGAAAAAGTTCAGTTTAGGGTTTAAAACCCTAATGCTGACTGAATGGAAAAAGTTCAGTTTAGGGTTTAAAACCCTAATGCTGACTGAATGGAAAAAGTTCAGTTTAGGGTTTAAAACCCTAATGCTGACTGAATGGAAAAGTTCAGTTTAGGGTTTAAAACCCTAATGCTGACTGAATGGAAAAGTTCAGTTTAGGGTTTAAAACCCTAATGCTGACTGAATGGAAAAGTTCAGTTTAGGGTTTAAAACCCTAATGCTGACTGAATGGAAAAAGTTCAGTTTAGGGTTTAAAACCCTAATGCTGACTGAATGGAAAAGTTCAGTTTAGGGTTTAAAACCCTAATGCTGACTGAATGGAAAAATTCAGTTTAGGGTTTAAAACCCTAATGCTGACTAAATGGAAAAGTTCAGTTTAGGGTTTAAAACCCTAATGCTGACTGAATGGAAAAGTTCAGTTTAGGGTTTAAAACCCTAATGCTGACTGAATGGAAAAGTTCAGTTTAGGGTTTAAAACCCTAATGCTGACTAAATGGAAAAAGTTCAGTTTAGGGTTTAAAACCCTAATGCTGACTGAATGGAAAAGTTCAGTTTAGGGTTTAAAACCCTAATGCTGACTAAATGGAAAAAGTTCAGTTTAGGGTTTAAAACCCTAATGCTGACTGAATGGAAAAAGTTCAGTTTAGGGTTTAAAACCCTAATGCTGACTGAATGGAAAAGTTCAGTTTAGGGTTTAAAACCCTAATGCTGACTAAATGGAAAAAGTTCAGTTTAGGGTTTAAAACCCTAATGCTGACTGAATGGAAAAGTTCAGTTTAGGGTTTAAAACCCTAATGCTGACTGAATGGAAAAGTTCAGTTTAGGGTTTAAAACCCTAATGCTGACTAAATGGAAAAGTTCAGTTTAGGGTTTAAAACCCTAATGCTGACTGAATGGAAAAGTTCAGTTTAGGGTTTAAAACCCTAATGCTGACTGAATGGAAAAGTTCAGTTTAGGGTTTAAAACCCTAATGCTGACTGAATGGAAAAGTTCAGTTTAGGGTTTAAAACCCTAATGCTGACTGAATGGAAAAAGTTCAGTTTAGGGTTTAAAACCCTAATGCTGACTAAATGGAGAAAAGTTCAGTTTAGGGTTTAAAACCCTAATGCTGACTGAATGGAAAAGTTCAGTTTAGGGTTTAAAACCCTAATGCTGACTGAATGGAAAAGTTCAGTTTAGGGTTTAAAACCCTAATGCTGACTGAATGGAAAAGTTCAGTTTAGGGTTTAAAACCCTAATGCTGACTGAATGGAAAAAGTTCAGTTTAGGGTTTAAAACCCTAATGCTGACTGAATGGAAAAGTTTAGTTTAGGGTTTAAAACCCTAATGCTGACTAAATGGAAAAGTTCAGTTTAGGGTTTAAAACCCTAATGCTGACTGAATGGAAAAGTTCAGTTTAGGGTTTAAAACCCTAATGCTGACTGAATGGAAAAGTTCAGTTTAGGGTTTAAAACCCTAATGTTGACTGAATGGAAAAGTTCAGTTTAGGGTTTAAAACCCTAATGCTGACTAAATGGAAAAAGTTCAGTTTAGGGTTTAAAACCCTAATGCTGACTGAATGGAAAAGTTCAGTTTAGGGTTTAAAACTCTAATGCTGACTGAATGGAAAAATTCAGTTTAGGGTTTAAAACCCTAATGCTGACTGAATGGAAAAAGTTCAGTTTAGGGTTTAAAACCCTAATGCTGACTGAATGGAAAAGTTCAGTTTAGGGTTTAAAACCCTAATGCTGACTAAATGGAAAAAGTTCAGTTTAGGGTTTAAAACCCTAATGCTGACTGAATGGAAAAAGTTCAGTTTAGGGTTTAAAACCCTAATGCTGACTGAATGGAAAAGTTCAGTTTAGGGTTTAAAACCCTAATGCTGACTAAATGGAAAAAGTTCAGTTTAGGGTTTAAGACCCTAATGCTGACTGAATGGAAAAGTTCAGTTTAGGGTTTAAAACCCTAATGCTGACTGAATGGAAAAGTTCAGTTTAGGGTTTAAAACCCTAATGCTGACTAAATGGAAAAGTTCAGTTTAGGGTTTAAAACCCTAATACTGACTGAATGGAAAAATTCAGTTTAGGGTTTAAAACCCTAATGCTGACTAAATGGAAAGAGTTCAGTTTAGGGTTTAAAACCCTAATGCTGACTAAATGGAAAAGTTCAGTTTAGGGTTTAAAACCCTAATGCTGACTGAATGGAAAAATTCAGTTTAGGGTTTAAAACCCTAATACTGACTAAATGGAAAAGTTCAGTTTAGGGTTTAAAACCCTAATGCTGACTAAATGGAAAAAGTTCAGTTTAGGGTTTAAAACCCTAATGCTGACTGAATGGAAAAGTTCAGTTTAGGGTTTAAAACCCTAATGCTGACTGAATGGAAAAGTTCAGTTTAGGGTTTAAAACCCTAATGCTGACTGAATGGAAAAGTTCAGTTTAGGGTTTAAAACCCTAATGCTGACTAAATGGAAAAGTTCAGTTTAGGGTTTAAAACCCTAATGCTGACTGAATGGAAAAAGTTCAGTTTAGGGTTTAAAACCCTAATGCTGACTGAATGGAAAAAGTTCAGTTTAGGGTTTAAAACCCTAATGCTGACTGAATGGAAAAGTTCAGTTTAGGGTTTAAAACCCTAATGCTGACTGAATGGAAAAAGTTCAGTTTAGGGTTTAAAACCCTAATGCTGACTGAATGGAAAAGTTCAGTTTAGGGTTTAAAACCCTAATACTGACTGGCTGGAAAAAGTTCAGTTTAGGGTTTAAAACCCTAATGCTGACTGAATGGAAAAAGTTCAGTTTAGGGTTTAAGACCCTAATGCTGACTGAATGGAAAAGTTCAGTTTAGGGTTTAAAACCCTAATGCTGACTGAATGGAAAAGTTCAGTTTAGGGTTTAAAACCCTAATGCTGACTAAATGGAAAAGTTCAGTTTAGGGTTTAAAACCCTAATACTGACTGAATAGAAAAATTCAGTTTAGGGTTTAAAACCCTAATGCTGACTAAAGGAAAGAGTTCAGTTTAGGGTTTAAAACCCTAATGCTGACTGAATGGAAAAATTCAGTTTAGGGTTTAAAACCCTAATGCTGACTACAGGAAAGAGTTCAGTTTAGGGTTTAAAACCCTAATGCTGACTAAATGGGGAAAGTTCAGTTTAGGGTTTAAAACCCTAATGCTGACTGAATGGAAAAATTCAGTTTAAGGTTTAAAACCCTAATGCTGACTGAATGGAAAAATTCAGTTTAGGGTTTAAAACCCTAATGCTGACTGAATGGAAAAAGTTCAGTTTAGGGTTTAAAACCCTAATGCTGACTGAATGGAAAAGTTCAGTTTAGGGTTTAAAACTCTAATGCTGACTAAATGGAAAAAGTTCAGTTTAGGGTTTAAAACCCTAATGCTGACTGAATGGAAAAAGTTCAGTTTAGGGTTTAAAACCCTATTGCTGACTGAATGGAAAAGTTCAGTTTAGGGTTTAAAACCCTAATGCTGACTGAATGGAAAAGTTCAGTTTAGGGTTTAAAACCCTAATGCTGACTGAATGGAAAAGTTCAGTTTAGGGTTTAAAACCCTAATGCTGACTGAATGGAAAAATTCAGTTTAGGGTTTAAAACCCTAATCTGACTGAATGGAAAAGTTCAGTTTAGGGTTTAAAACCCTAATGCTGACTGAATGGAAAAGTTCAGTTTAGGGTTTAAAACCCTAATGCTGACTGAATGGAAAAGTTCAGTTTAGGGTTTAAAACCCTAATGCTGACTGAATGGAAAAAGTTCAGTTTAGGGTTTAAAACCCTAATGCTGACTGAATGGAAAAGTTCAGTTTAGGGTTTAAAACCCTAATGCTGACTGAATGGAAAAGTTCAGTTTAGGGTTTAAAACCCTAATGCTGACTAAATGGAAAAGTTCAGTTTAGGGTTTAAAACCCTAATGCTGACTGAATGGAAAAGTTCAGTTTAGGGTTTAAAACCCTAATGCTGACTGAATGGAAAAGTTCAGTTTAGGGTTTAAAACCCTAATGCTGACTAAATGGAAAAAGTTCAGTTTAGGGTTTAAAACCCTAATGCTGACTGAATGGAAAAGTTCAGTTTAGGGTTTAAAACCCTAATGCTGACTGAATGGAAAAGTTCAGTTTAGGGTTTAAAACCCTAATGCTGACTGAATGGAAAAGTTCAGTTTAGGGTTTAAAACCCTAATGCTGACTGAATGGAAAAGTTCAGTTTAGGGTTTAAAACCCTAATGCTGACTGAATGGAAAAGTTCAGTTTAGGGTTTAAAACCCTAATGCTGACTGAATGGAAAAGTTCAGTTTAGGGTTTAAAACCCTAATGCTGACTAAATGGAAAAAGTTCAGTTTAGGGTTTAAAACCCTAATGCTGACTGAATGGAAAAGTTCAGTTTAGGGTTTAAAACTCTAATGCTGACTGAGCTGGAAAAAGTTCAGTTTAGGGTTTAAAACCCTAATGCTGACTGAATGGAAAAAGTTCAGTTTAGGGTTTAAAACCCTAATGCTGACTGAATGGAAAAGTTCAGTTTAGGGTTTAAAACTCTAATGCTGACTGAATGGAAAAATTCAGTTTAGGGTTTAAAACCCTAATGCTGACTGAATGGAAAAAGTTCAGTTTAGGGTTTAAAACCCTAATGCTGACTGAATGGAAAAGTTCAGTTTAGGGTTTAAAACTCTAATGCTGACTAAATGGAAAAAGTTCAGTTTAGGGTTTAAAACCCTAATGCTGACTGAATGGAAAAAGTTCAGTTTAGGGTTTAAAACCCTATTGCTGACTGAATGGAAAAGTTCATTTAGGGTTTAAAACCCTAATGCTGACTAAATGGAAAAAGTTCAGTTTAAGGTTTAAGACCCTAGTGCTGACTGAATGGAAAAGTTCAGTTTAGGGTTTAAAACCCTAATGCTGACTGAATGGAAAAGTTCAGTTTAGTGTTTAAAACCCTAATGCTGACTAAATGGAAAAGTTCAGTTTAGGGTTTAAAACCCTAATACTGACTGAATGGAAAAATTCAGTTTAGGGTTTAAAACCCTAATGCTGACTAAAGGAAAGAGTTCAGTTTAGGGTTTAAAACCCTAATGCTGACTGAATGGAAAAATTCAGTTTAGGGTTTAAAACCCTAATGCTGACTACAGGAAAGAGTTCAGTTTAGGGTTTAAAACCCTAATGCTGACTAAATGGGGAAAGTTCAGTTTAGGGTTTAAAACCCTAATGCTGACTGAATGGAAAAGTTCAGTTTAGGGTTTAAAACCCTAATGCTGACTGAATGGAAAAATTCAGTTTAGGGTTTAAAACTCTAATGCTGACTAAATGGAAAAAGTTCAGTTTAGGGTTTAAAACCCTAATGCTGACTGAATGGAAAAAGTTTAGTTTAGGGTTTAAAACCCTAATGCTGACTGAATGGAAAAGTTTAGTTTAGGGTTTAAAACCCAAATGCTGACTAAATGGAAAAGTTCAGTTTAGGGTTTAAAACCCTAATGCTGACTGAATGGAAAAGTTCAGTTTAGGGTTTAAAACCCTAATGCTGACTGAATGGAAAAGTTCAGTTTAGGGTTTAAAACCCTAATGTTGACTGAATGGAAAAGTTCAGTTTAGGGTTTAAAACCCTAATGCTGACTAAATGGAAAAAGTTCAGTTTAGGGTTTAAAACCCTAATGCTGACTGAATGGAAAAGTTCAGTTTAGGGTTTAAAACTCTAATGCTGACTGAATGGAAAAATTCAGTTTAGGGTTTAAAACCCTAATGCTGACTGAATGGAAAAAGTTCAGTTTAGGGTTTAAAACCCTAATGCTGACTGAATGGAAAAGTTCAGTTTAGGGTTTAAAACTCTAATGCTGACTAAATGGAAAAAGTTCAGTTTAGGGTTTAAAACCCTAATGCTGACCGAATGGAAAAAGTTCAGTTTAGGGTTTAAAACCCTAAACTGACTGGCTGGAAAAGTTCAGTTTAGGGTTTAAAACCCTAATGCTGACTAAATGGAAAAAGTTCAGTTTAGGGTTTAAGACCCTAATGCTGACTGAATGGAAAAGTTCAGTTTAGGGTTTAAAACCCTAATGCTGACTGAATGGAAAAGTTCAGTTTAGGGTTTAAAACCCTAATGCTGACTAAATGGAAAAGTTCAGTTTAGGGTTTAAAACCCTAATACTGACTGAATGGAAAAATTCAGTTTAGGGTTTAAAACCCTAATGCTAACTAAAGGAAAGAGTTCAGTTTAGGGTTTAAAACCCTAATACTGACTAAATGGAAAAGTTCAGTTTAGGGTTTAAAACCTAATACTGACTGAATGGAAAAATTCAGTTTAGGGTTTAAAACCCTAATATTGACTGGCTGGAAAAGTTCAGTTTAGGGTTTAAAACCCTAATGCTGACTAAATGGAAAAAGTTCAGTTTAGGGTTTAAAACCCTAATGCTGACTGAATGGAAAAGTTCAGTTTAGGGTTTAAAACCCTAATGCTGACTGAATGGAAAAGTTCAGTTTAGGGTTTAAAACCCTAATGTTGACTGAATGGAAAAGTTCAGTTTAGAGTTTAAAACCCTAATGCTGACTAAAAGGAAAAAGTTCAGTTTAGGGTTTAAAACCCTAATGCTGACTGAATGGAAAAGTTCAGTTTAGGGTTTAAAACTCTAATGCTGACTAGCTGGAAAAAGTTCAGTTTAGGGTTTAAAACCCTAATGCTGACTGAATGGAAAAAGTTCAGTTTAGGATTTAAAACCCTAATGCTGACTGAATGGAAAAGTTCAGTTTAGGGTTTAAAACCCTAAACTGACTGGCTGGAAAAGTTCAGTTTAGGGTTTAAAACCCTAATGCTGACTAAATGGAAAAAGTTCAGTTTAGGGTTTAAGACCCTAATGCTGACTGAATGGAAAAGTTCAGTTTAGGGTTTAAAACCCTAATGCTGACTGAATGGAAAAGTTCAGTTTAGGGTTTAAAACCCTAATGCTGACTAAATGGAAAAGTTCAGTTTAGGGTTTAAAACCCTAATACTGACTGAATAGAAAAATTCAGTTTAGGGTTTAAAACCCTAATGCTGACTAAAGGAAAGAGTTCAGTTTAGGGTTTAAAACCCTAATGCTGACTGAATGGAAAAATTCAGTTTAGGGTTTAAAACCCTAATGCTGACTACAGGAAAGAGTTCAGTTTAGGGTTTAAAACCCTAATGCTGACTAAATGGGGAAAGTTCAGTTTAGGGTTTAAAACCCTAATGCTGACTGAATGGAAAAATTCAGTTTAAGGTTTAAAACCCTAATGCTGACTGAATGGAAAAATTCAGTTTAGGGTTTAAAACCCTAATGCTGACTGAATGGAAAAAGTTCAGTTTAGGGTTTAAAACCCTAATGCTGACTGAATGGAAAAGTTCAGTTTAGGGTTTAAAACTCTAATGCTGACTAAATGGAAAAAGTTCAGTTTAGGGTTTAAAACCCTAATGCTGACTGAATGGAAAAAGTTCAGTTTAGGGTTTAAAACCCTATTGCTGACTGAATGGAAAAGTTCAGTTTAGGGTTTAAAACCCTAATACTGACTGGCTGGAAAAGTTCAGTTTAGGGTTTAAAACCCTAATGCTGACTGAATGGAAAAAGTTCAGTTTAGGGTTTAAAACCCTAATGCTGACTGAATGGAAAAGTTCAGTTTAGGGTTTAAAACCCTAATACTGACTGGCTGGAAAAGTTCAGTTTAGGGTTTAAAACCCTAATGCTGACTGAATGGAAAAAGTTCAGTTTAGGGTTTAAGACCTTAATGCTGACTGAATGGAAAAGTTCAGTTTAGGGTTTAAAACCCTAATGCTGACTTAATGGAAAAGTTCAGTTTAGGGTTTAAAACCCTAATGCTGACTAAATGGAAAAGTTCAGTTTAGGGTTTAAAACCCTAATACTGACTGAATGGAAAAATTCAGTTTAGGGTTTAAAACCCTAATGCTGACTAAAGGAAAGAGTTCAGTTTAGGGTTTAAAACCCTAATGCTGACTGAATGGAAAAATTCAGTTTAGGGTTTAAAACCCTAATGCTGACTACAGGAAAGAGTTCAGTTTAGGGTTTAAAACCCTAATGCTGACTAAATGGGGAAAGTTCAGTTTAGGGTTTAAAACCCTAATGCTGACTGAATGGAAAAGTTCAGTTTAGGGTTTAAAACCCTAATGCTGACTGAATGGAAAAGTTCAGTTTAGGGTTTAAAACCCTAATGCTGACTGAATGGAAAAGTTCAGTTTAGAGTTTAAAACCCTAATGCTGACTAAAAGGAAAAAGTTCAGTTTAGGGTTTAAAACCCTAATGCTGACTGAATGGAAAAGTTCAGTTTAGGGTTTAAAACTCTAATGCTGACTAGCTGGAAAAAGTTCAGTTTAGGGTTTAAAACCCTAATGCTGACTGAATGGAAAAAGTTCAGTTTAGGATTTAAAACCCTAATGCTGACTGAATGGAAAAGTTCAGTTTAGGGTTTAAAACCCTAATGCTGACTGGCTGGAAAAGTTCAGTTTAGGGTTTAAAACCCTAATGCTGACTAAATGGAAAAAGTTCAGTTTAGGGTTTAAAACCCTAATGCTGACTGAATGGAAAAGTTCAGTTTAGGGTTTAAAACCCTAATACTGACTGGGCTGGAAAAGTTCAGTTTAGGGTTTAAAACCCTAATGCTGACTAAATGGAAAAAGTTCAGTTTAGGGTTTAAGACCCTAATGCTGACTGAATGGAAAAGTTCAGTTTAGGGTTTAAAACCCTAATGCTGACTGAATGGAAAAGTTCAGTTTAGGGTTTAAAACCCTAATGCTGACTAAATGGAAAAGTTCAGTTTAGGGTTTAAAACCCTAATACTGACTGAATGGAAAAATTCAGTTTAGGGTTTAAAACCCTAATGCTGACTAAATGGAAAGAGTTCAGTTTAGGGTTTAAAACCCTAATGCTGACTGAATGGAAAAATTCAGTTTAGGGTTTAAAACCCTAATGCTGACTTGAAGGAAAAGAGTTCAGTTTAGGGTTTAAAACCCTAATGCTGACTAAATGGGAAAAGTTCAGTTTAGGGTTTAAAACCCTAATGCTGACTGAATGGAAAAATTCAGTTTAAGGTTTAAAACCCTAATGCTGACTGAATGGAAAAATTCAGTTTAGGGTTTAAAACCCTAATGCTGACTGAATGGAAAAAGTTCAGTTTAGGGTTTAAAACCCTAATGCTGACTGAATGGAAAAGTTCAGTTTAGGGTTTAAAACTCTAATGCTGACTAAATGGAAAAAGTTCAGTTTAGGGTTTAAAACCCTAATGCTGACTGAATGGAAAAAGTTCAGTTCAGGGTTTAAAACCCTATTGCTGACTGAATGGAAAAGTTCATTTAGGGTTTAAAACCCTAAACTGACTGGCTGGAAAAGTTCAGTTTAGGGTTTAAAACCCTAATGCTGACTGAATGGAAAAAGTTCAGTTTAGGGTTTAAAACCCTAATGCTGACTGAATGGAAAAGTTCAGTTTAGGGTTTAAAACCCTAATACTGACTGAACTGGAAAAGTTCAGTTTAGGGTTTAAAACCCTAATGCTGACTGAATGGAAAAAGTTCAGTTTAGGGTTTAAGACCCTAATGCTGACTGAATGGAAAAGTTCAGTTTAGGGTTTAAAACCCTAATGCTGACTTAATGGAAAAGTTCAGTTTAGGGTTTAAAACCCTAATGCTGACTAAATGGAAAAGTTCAGTTTAGGGTTTAAAACCCTAATACTGACTGAATGGAAAAATTCAGTTTAGGGTTTAAAACCCTAATGCTGACTAAAGGAAAGAGTTCAGTTTAGGGTTTAAAACCCTAATGCTGACTGAATGGAAAAATTCAGTTTAGGGTTTAAAACCCTAATGCTGACTACAGGAAAGAGTTCAGTTTAGGGTTTAAAACCCTAATGCTGACTAAATGGGGAAAGTTCAGTTTAGGGTTTAAAACCCTAATGCTGACTGAATGGAAAAATTCAGTTTAAGGTTTAAAACCCTAATGCTGACTGAATGGAAAAATTCAGTTTAGGGTTTAAAACCCTAATGCTGACTGAATGGAAAAAGTTCAGTTTAGGGTTTAAAACCCTAATGCTGACTGAATGGAAAAGTTCAGTTTAGGGTTTAAAACTCTAATGCTGACTAAATGGAAAAAGTTCAGTTTAGGGTTTAAAACCCTAATGCTGACTGAATGGAAAAAGTTCAGTTTAGGGTTTAAAACCCTATTGCTGACTGAATGGAAAAGTTCATTTAGGGTTTAAAACCCTAATGCTGACTGAATGGAAAAAGTTCAGTTTAGGGTTTAAGACCCTAATGCTGACTGAATGGAAAAGTTCAGTTTAGGGTTTAAAACCCTAATGCTGACTGAATGGAAAAGTTCAGTTTAGGGTTTAAAACCCTAATACTGACTAAATGGAAAAGTTCAGTTTAGGGTTTAAAACCTAATACTGACTGAATGGAAAAATTCAGTTTAGGGTTTAAAACCCTAATGCTGACTAAATGGAAAGAGTTCAGTTTAGGGTTTAAAACCCTAATGCTGACTGAATGGAAAAAGTTCAGTTTAGGGTTTAAAACCCTAATGCTGACTGAATGGAAAAGTTCAGTTTAGAGTTTAAAACTCTAATGCTGACTAAATGGAAAAAGTTCAGTTTAGGGTTTAAAACCCTAATGCTGACTGAATGGAAAAAGTTCAGTTTAGGGTTTAAAACCCTAATGCTGGCTGAATGGAAAAGTTCAGTTTAGGGTTTAAAACCCTAATGCTGACTAAATGGAAAAGTTCAGTTTAGGGTTTAAAACCCTAATGCTGACTAAATGGAAAAAGTTCAGTTTAGGGTTTAAAACCCTAATGCTGACTGAATGGAAAAGTTCATTTAGGGTTTAAAACCCTAATGCTGACTAAATGGAAAAAGTTCAGTTTAGGGTTTAAGACCCTAATGCTGACTAAATGGAAAAGTTCAGTTTAGGGTTTAAAACCCTAATGCTGACTGAATGGAAAAGTTCAGTTTAGGGTTTAAAACCCTAATGCTGACTAAATGGAAAAGTTCAGTTTAGGGTTTAAAACCCTAATGCTGACTAAATGGAAAAGTTCAGTTTAGGGTTTAAAACCCTAATACTGACTGAATGGAAAAATTCAGTTTAGGGTTTAAAACCCTAATGCTAACTAAAGGAAAGAGTTCAGTTTAGGGTTTAAAACCCTAATGCTGACTGAATGGAAAAATTCAGTTTAGGGTTTAAAACCCTAATACTGACTGGCTGGAAAAGTTCAGTTTAGGGTTTAAAACCCTAATGCTGACTAAATGGAAAAAGTTTAGTTTAGGGTTTAAAACCCTAATACTGACTGGCTGGAAAAGTTCAGTTTAGGGTTTAAAACCCTAATGCTGACTGAATGGAAAAGTTCAGTTTAGGGTTTAAAACCCTAATGCTGACTGAATGGAAAAGTTCAGTTTAGGGTTTAAAACCCTAATACTGACTGGCTGGAAAAGTTCAGTTTAGGGTTTAAAACCCTAATGCTGACTAAATGGAAAAAGTTCAGTTTAGGGTTTAAAACCCTAATGCTGACTGAATGGAAAAGTTCAGTTTAGGGTTTAAAACCCTAATGCTGACTGAATGGAAAAGTTCAGTTTAGGGTTTAAAACCCTAATGCTGACTGAATGGAAAAGTTCAGTTTAGGGTTTAAAACCCTAATGCTGACTAAATGGAAAAAGTTCAGTTTAGGGTTTAAAACCCTAATGCTGACTGAATGGAAAAGTTCAGTTTAGGTTTTAAAACTCTAATGCTGACTGAATGGAAAAAGTTCAGTTTAGGGTTTAAAACCCTAATGCTGACTGAATGGAAAAGTTCATTTAGGGTTTAAAACCCTAATGCTGACTAAATGGAAAAGTTCAGTTTAGGGTTTAAAACCCTAATGCTGACTGAATGGAAAAAGTTCAGTTTAGGGTTTAAAACCCTAATGCTGACTGAATGGAAAAGTTTAGTTTAGGGTTTAAAACCCTAATGCTGACTAAATGGGGAAAGTTCAGTTTAGGGTTTAAAACCCTAATGCTGACTGAACGGAAAAGTTCAGTTTAGCGTTTAAAACCCTAATGCTGACTGAATGTAAAAATTCAGTTTAGGGTTTAAAACTCAAATGCTGACTAAATGGAAAAAGTTCAGTTTAGGGTTTAAAACCGTAATGCTGACTGAATGGAAAAAGTTCAGTTTAGGGTTTAAAACCCTAATGCTAACTGAATGGAAAAGTTCAGTTTAGGGTTTAAAACCCTAATGCTGACTAAATGGAAAAGTTCAGTTTAGGGTTTAAAACCCTAATGCTGACTAAATGGAAAAAGTTCAGTTTAGGGTTTAAAACCCTAATGCTGACTGAATGGAAAAGTTCATTTAGGGTTTAAAACCCTAATGCTGACTAAATGGAAAAAGTTCAGTTTAGGGTTTAAGACCCTAATGCTGACTGAATGGAAAAGTTCAGTTTAGGGTTTAAAACCCTAATGCTGACTGAATGGAAAAGTTCAGTTTAGGGTTTAAAACCCTAATACTGAATAAATGGAAAAGTTCAGTTTAGGGTTTAAAACCCTAATACTGACTGAATGGAAAAATTCAGTTTAGGGTTTAAAACCCTAATGCTAACTAAAGGAAAGAGTTCAGTTTAGGGTTTAAAACCCTAATGCTGACTGAATGGAAAAATTCAGTTTAGGGTTTAAAACCCTAATACTAACTGGCTGGAAAAATTCAGTTTAGGGTTTAAAACCCTAATGCTGACTAAATGGAAAAAGTTCAGTTTAGGGTTTAAAACCCTAATACTGACTGGCTGGAAAAGTTCAGTTTAGGGTTTAAAACCCTAATGCTGACTGAATGGAAAAGTTCAGTTTAGGGTTTAAAACCCTAATACTGACTGAATGGAAAAGTTCAGTTTAGTGTTTAAAACCCTAATGCTGACTGAATGGAAAAGTTTAGTTTAGGGTTTAAAACCCTAATACTGACTGGCTGGAAAAGTTCAGTTTAGGGTTTAAAACCCTAATGCTGACTAAATGGAAAAAGTTTAGTTTAGGGTTTAAAACCCTAATGCTGACTGAATGGAAAAGTTCAGTTTAGGGTTTAAAACCCTAATGCTGACTGAATGGAAAAGTTCAGTTTAGGGTTTAAAACCCTAATGCTGACTGAATGGAAAAGTTCAGTTTAGGGTTTAAAACCCTAATGCTGACTAAATGGAAAAAGTTCAGTTTAGGGTTTAAAACCCTAATGCTGACTGAATGGAAAAGTTCAGTTTAGGTTTTAAAACTCTAATGCTGACTAAATGGAAAAAGTTCAGTTTAGGGTTTAAAACCCTAATGCTGACTGAATGGAAAAAGTTCAGTTTAGGGTTTAAAACCCTAATGCTGACTGAATGGAAAAGTTCAGTTTAGGGTTTAAAACCCTAATGCTGACTGAATGGAAAAGTTCAGTTTAGGGTTTAAAACCCTAATGCTGACTGAATGGAAAAGTTCAGTTTAGGGTTAAAAACTCTAATGCTGACTAGCTGGAAAAAGTTCAGTTTAGGGTTTAAAACCCTAATGCTGACTGAATGGAAAAAGTTCAGTTTAGGGTTTAAAACCCTAATGCTGACTGAATGGAAAAGTTAATATAGGGTTTAAAACCCTAATGCTGACTGAATGGAAAAGTTCAGTTTAGTGTTTAAAACCCTAATGCTGACTGAATGGAAAAAGTTCAGTTTAGGGTTTAAAACCCTAATGCTGACTGAATGGAAAAGTTCAGTTTAGGGTTTAAAACTCTAATGCTGACTAAATTGAAAAAGTTCAGTTTAGGGTTTAAAACCCTAATGCTGACTGAATGGAAAAAGTTCAGTTTAGGGTTTAAAACCCTAATGCTGACTGAATGGAAAAGTTCATTTAGGGTTTAAAACACTAATGCTGACTAAATGGAAAAAGTTCAGTTTAGGGTTTAAGACCCTAATGCTGACTGAATGGAAAAGTTCAGTTTAGGGTTTAAAACCCTAATGCTGACTGAATGGAAAAGTTCAGTTTAGGGTTTAAAACCCTAATGCTGACTAAATGGAAAAGTTCAGTTTAGGGTTTAAAACCCTAATACTGACTGAATGGAAAAATTCAGTTTAGGGTTTAAAACCCTAATGCTGACTAAAGGAAAGAGTTCAGTTTAGGGTTTAAAACCCTAATGCTGACTGAATGGAAAAATTCAGTTTAGGGTTTTAAACCCTAATGCTGACTACTGGAAAGAGTTCAGTTTAGGGTTTAAAACCCTAATGTTGACTAAATGGGGAAAGTTCAGTTTAGGGTTTAAAACCCTAATGCTGACTGAATGGAAAAGTTCAGTTTAGGGTTTAAAACCCTAATGCTGACTGAATGGAAAAATTCAGTTTAGGGTTTAAAACTCTAATGCTGACTAAATGGAAAAAGTTCAGTTTAGGGTTTAAAACCCTAATGCTGACTGAATGGAAAAAGTTTAGTTTAGGGTTTAAAACCCTAATGCTGAGTGAATGGAAAAGTTCAGTTTAGGGTTTAAAACCCTAATGCTGACTAAATGGAAAAGTTCAGTTTAGGGTTTAAAACCCTAATGCTGACTAAATGGAAAAAGTTCAGTTTAGGGTTTAAAACCCTAATGCTGACTGAATGGAAAAGTTCATTTAGGGTTTAAAACCCTAATGCTGACTAAATGGAAAAAGTTCAGTTTAGGGTTTAAGACCCTAATGCTGACTGAATGGAAAAGTTCAGTTTAGGGTTTAAAACCCTAATGCTGACTGAATGGAAAAGTTCAGTTTAGGGTTTAAAACCCTAATGCTGACTAAATGGAAAAGTTCAGTTTAGGGTTTAAAACCCTAATACTGACTGAATGGAAAAATTCAGTTTAGGGTTTAAAACCCTAATGCTAACTAAAGGAAAGAGTTCAGTTTAGGGTTTAAAACCCTAATGCTGACTGAACGGAAAAATTCAGTTTAGGGTTTAAAACCCTAATACTAACTGGCTGGAAAAATTCAGTTTAGGGTTTAAAATCCTAATGCTGACTAAATGGAAAAAGTTCAGTTTAGGGTTTAAAACCCTAATACTGACTGGCTGGAAAAGTTCAGTTTAGGGTTTAAAACCCTAATGCTGACTGAATGGAAAAGTTCAGTTTAGGGTTTAAAACCCTAATGCTGACTGAATGGAAAAGTTCAGTTTAGGGTTTAAAACCCTAATGCTGACTGAATGGAAAAGTTCAGTTTAGGGTTTAAAACCCTAATACTGACTGGCTGGAAAAGTTCAGTTTAGGGTTTAAAACCCTAATGCTGACTGAATGGAAAAGTTCAGTTTAGGGTTTAAAACCCTAATGCTGACTAAATGGAAAAAGTTCAGTTTAGGGTTTAAAACCCTAATGCTGACTGAATGGAAAAGTTCAGTTTAGGTTTTAAAACTCTAATGCTGACTAAATGGAAAAAGTTCAGTTTAGGGTTTAAAACCCTAATGCTGACTGAATGGAAAAAGTTTAGTTTAGGGTTTAAAACCCTAATGCTGACTGAATGGAAAAGTTCATTTAGGGTTTAAAACCCTAATGCTGACTAAATGAAAAAGTTCAGTTTAGGGTTTAAAACCCTAATGCTGACTGAATGGAAAAAGTTCAGTTTAGGGTTTAAAACCCTAATGCTGACTGAATGGAAAAGTTCAGTTTAGGGTTTAAAACTCTAATGCTGACTAAATGGGGAAAGTTCAGTTTAGGGTTTAAAACCCTAATGCTGACTGAATGGAAAAGTTCAGTTTAGGGTTTAAAACCCTAATGCTGACTGAATGTAAAAATTCAGTTTAGGGTTTAAAACTCAAATGCTGACTAAATGGAAAAAGTTCAGTTTAGGGTTTAAAACCCTAATGCTGACTGAATGGAAAAAGTTCAGTTTAGGGTTTAAAACCCTAATGCTGACTGAATGGAAAAGTTCAGTTTAGGGTTTAAAACCCTAATGCTGACTAAATGGAAAAGTTCAGTTTAGGGTTTAAAACCCTAATGCTGACTAAATGGAAAAAGTTCAGTTTAGGGTTTAAAACCCTAATGCTGACTGAATGGAAAAGTTCAGTTTAGGGTTTAAAACCCTAATACTGACTGGCTGGAAAAGTTCAGTTTAGGGTTTAAAACCCTAATGCTGACTGAATGGAAAAGTTCAGTTTAGGGTTTAAAACTCTAATGCTGACTGAATGTAAAAATTCAGTTTAGGGTTTAAAACTCAAATGCTGACTAAATGGAAAAAGTTCAGTTTAGGGTTTAAAACCCTAATGCTGACTGAATGGAAAAAGTTCAGTTTAGGGTTTAAAACCCTAATGCTGACTGAATGGAAAAAGTTCAGTTTAGGGTTTAAAACCCTAATGCTGACTAAATGGAAAAGTTCAGTTTAGGGTTTAAAACCCTAATGCTGACTAAATGGAAAATTTCAGTTTAGGGTTTAAAACCATAATGCTGACTGAATGGAAAAGTTCAGTTTAGGGTTTAAAACCCTAATACTTACTGGCTGGAAAAGTTCAGTTTAGAGTTTAAAACCCTAATGCTGACTAAATAGAAAAAGTTCAGTTTAGGGTTTAAGACCCTAATGCTGACTGAATGGAAAAGTTCAGTTTAGGGTTTAAAACCCTAATGCTACCTAAATGGAAAAGTTCAGTTTAGGGTTTAAAACCCTAATGCTGACTAAATGGAAAAAGTTCAGTTTAGGGTTTAAAACCCTAATGCTGACTGAATGGAAAAGTTCAGTTTAGGGTTTAAAACCCTAATACTGACTGGCTGGAAAAGTTCAGTTTAGGGTTTAAAACCCTAATGCTGACTGAATGGAAAAGTTCAGTTTAGGGTTTAAAACCCTAATGCTGACTGAATGTAAAAATTCAGTTTAGGGTTTAAAACTCAAATGCTGACTAAAGGAAAGAGTTCAGTTTAGGGTTTAAAACCCTAATGCTGACTGAATGGAAAAATTCAGTTTAGGGTTTAAAACCCTAATGCTGACTACAGGAAAGAGTTCAGTTTAGGGTTTAAAACCCTAATGCTGACTAAATGGGGAAAGTTCAGTTTAGGGTTTAAAACCCTAATGCTGACTGAATGGAAAAATTCAGTTTAGGGTTTAAAACCCTAATGCTGATTTAAAGGAAAAAGTGCAGTTTAGGGTTTAAAACCCTAATGCTGACTAAAGGAAAAGTTCAGTTTAGGGTTTAAAACCCTAATGCTGACTGAATGGAAAAATTCAGTTTAGGGTTTAAAACCCTAATGCTGATTTAAAGGAAAAAGTGCAGTTTAGGGTTTAAAACCCTAATGCTGACTAAAGGAAAGGTTCAGTTTAGGGTTTAAAACCCTAATGCTGACGGAATTGAAACGTTCAGTTTAGGGTTTAAAACCCTAATGCTGACTGAATGGAAAAATTCAGTTTAGGGTTTAAAACCCTAATGCTGATTTAAAGGAAAAAGTTCAGTTTAGGGTTTAAAACCCTAATGCTGGCTAAAGGAAAGGTTCAGTTTAGGGTTTAAAACCCTAATGCTGACTAAATGGAAAAATTTCAGTTTAGGGTTTAAAACCCTAATGCTGACTGAATGGAAAAGTTCAGTTTAGGGTTTAAAACCCTAATGCTGACTGAATGGAAAAAGTTCAGGTTAGGGTTTAAAAACCTAATGCTGACTGAATGGAAAAGTTTAGTTTAGGGTTTAAAACTCTAATGCTGACTAAATGGAAAAAGTTCAGTTTAGGGTTTAAAACCCTAGTGCTGACTGAATGGAAAAAGTTCAGTTTAGGGTTTAAAACCCTAATGCTGACTGAATGGAAAAGTTCTTTTAGGGTTTAAAACCCTAATGCTGACTAAATGGAAAAGTTCAGTTTAGGGTTTAAAACCCTAATGCTGACTAAATGGAAAAAGTTCAGTTTAGGGTTTAAAACCCTAATGCTGACTGAATGGAAAAGTTCAGTTTAGGGTTTAAAACCCTAATACTGACTGGCTGGAAAAGTTCAGTTTAGGGTTTAAAACCCTAATGCTGACTAAATAGAAAAAGTTCAGTTTAGGGTTTAAGACCCTAATGCTGACTGAATGGAAAAGTTCAGTTTAGGGTTTAAAACCCTAATGCTGACTGAATGGAAAAGTTCAGTTTAGGGTTTAAAACCCTAATGCTGACTAAATGGAAAAGTTCAGTTTAGGGTTTAAAACCTTAATACTGACTGAATGGAAATATTCAGTTTAGGGTTTAAAACCCTAATGCTGACTAAAGGAAAGAATTCAGTTTAGGGTTTAAAACCCTAATGCTGATTGAATGGAAAAATTCAGTTTAGGGTTTAAAACCCTAATGCTGACTACAGGAAAGAGTTCAATTTAGGGTTTAAAACCCTAATGCTGACTAAATGGGGAAAGTTCAGTTTAGGGTTTAAAACCTTAATGCTGACTGAATGAAAAAATTCAGTTTAGGTTTAAAACCCTAATGCTAACTGAATGGAAAAATTCAGTTTAGGGTTTAAAACCCTAATGCTGACTGAACGGAAAAAGTTCAGTTTAGGGTTTAAAACCCTAATGCTGACTGAATGGAAAAAGTTCAGTTTAGGGTTTAAAACCTTAATGCTGACTAAATGGAAAAGTTCAGTTTAGGGTTTAAAACCATAATGCTGACTGAATGGAAAAGTTCAGTTTAAGGTTTAAAACCCTAATACTGACTGACTGGAAAAGTTCAGTTTAGAGTTTAAAACTCTAATGCTGACTAAATAGAAAAAGTTCAGTTTAGGGTTTAAGACCCTAATGCTGACTGAATGGAAAAGTTCAGTTTAGGATTTAAAACCCTAATGCTGACTGAATGGAAAAGTTCAGTTTAGGGTTTAAAACCCTAATGCTGACTAAATGGAAAAGTTCAGTTTAGGGTTTAAAACCCTAATACTGACTAAATGGAAAAGTTCAGTTTAGGGTTTAAAACCTAATACTGACTGAATGGAAAAATTCAATTTAGGGTTTAAAACCCTAATGCTGACTAAAGGAAAGAGTTCAGTTTAGGGTTTAAAACCCTAATGATGACTGAATGGAAAAATTCAGTTTAGGGTTTAAAACCCTAATGCTGACTACAGGAAAGAGTTCAGTTTAGGGTTTAAAACCCTAATGCTGACTAAATGGGGAAAGTTCAGTTTAGGGTTTAAAACTCTAATGCTGACTGAATGGAAAAATTCAGTTTAGGGTTTAAAACCCTAATGCTGATTTAAAGGAAAAAGTGCAGTTTAGGGTTTAAAACCCTAATGCTGACTAAAGGAAAAGTTCAGTTTAGGGTTTAAAACCCTAATGTTGACTGAATGGAAAAATTCAGTTTAGGGTTTAAAACCCTAATGCTGATTTAAAGGAAAAAGTGCAGTTTAGGGTTTAAAACCCTAATGCTGACTAAAGGAAAGGTTCAGTTTAGGGTTTAAAACCCTAATGCTGACGGAATGGAAACGTTCAGTTTAGGGTTTAAAACCCTAATGCTGACTGAATGGAAAAATTCAGTTTAGGGTTTAAAACCCTAATACTGACTGGCTGGAAAAGTTCAGTTTAGGGTTTAAAACCCTAATGCTGACTGAAAGGAAAAAGTTCAGTTTAGGGTTTAAAACCCTAATGCTGACTGAATAGAAAAAGTTCAGTTTAGGGTTTAAAACCCTAATGCTGACTGAATGGAAAAAGTTCAGTTTAGGGTTTAAAACCCTAATGCTGACTGAATGGAAAAGTTCAGTTTAGGGTTTAAAACCCTAATGCTGACTGAATGGAAAAGTTCAGTTTAGGGTTTAAAACCCTAATGCTGACTAAATGGAAAAGTTCAGTTTAGGGTTTAAAACCCTAATACTGACTGAATGGAAAAATTCAGTTTAGGGTTTAAAACCCTAATGCTGACTAAAGGAAAGAGTTCAGTTTAGGGTTTAAAACCCTAATGCTGACTGAATGGAAAAATTCAGTTTAGGGTTTAAAACCCTAATGCTGACTACAGGAAAGAGTTCAGTTTAGGGTTTAAAACCCTAATGCTGACTAAATGGGGAAAGTTCA